>NC_142053.1:50710535-50876631 GCF_982192425.1 Myodes glareolus
TTTCAGCAACAGATGTAAATAAAAATAAGACCTCTACTCCTCAAACTAGTGCGCATCTCCATAACCAAGAGAGGATGAATATTTGAAGGGAAATGTCCTAAAACACATTTGAAAAATGTTCCACAGTTGATCTATCCTGATCAGTCTTTTTGGCTGGGCATCTTGGTCAATTGATTTTAGCAGTGTTCAAACTATAATGACAAATTTCTTTCTTATAGAAGAATTGAATGTGGAAAAGATTAAGAATTAGAGAAGCTACAATAAAAGACGATTCAAAAATTTGATTTTTGTCTGATTAACCTAAGTCCTTCAACTTACATTTATCTTATCTTTCACATAAGTCTCCTGGTATCTTATAATTTAATAAAATTACATTTTATAATCTCTTTTGGAGCACATGTATATGCTCATATGTGTGAAAGAGAGAAATGGAAACAGCCTTGCTTTCTTGTCCAGACAAATTCTATAAGTTAGTACAAAGATGGTTACAGTATCTCCCATAACATGTGCATTGACTTACTCTTGGTAATATGTATTGCTTAAAGTATAGGACAACTGAATACAATCTTGTAGCTAAGATACTAGGATTCTAGAAAGCCCTAATGTCTTTTGTTTGTATATAATGCTGTATACAAACCACTGTGTAGTCTTCCTTGTCAAGGGTTTGTCTATCATTTCATGAACTAGTATGAAAGCGTCCATCCTCTCTTTTCTCTCTGCTATGTGCTGATTCATGCATCTCATACAGAAAAAGAAGAGGTGTCACAAGATATATCTTCCTTGTTTTGATGCCCAGATTCTGACGCCATATTTACACTCTGTATTAATTACCAGTAAATCTTTGCCTTTGTGAGGCATCACATGTTCTACTGACATTCAGACAGTGTAGACAAGCCAAAGTTCCCAGTATAACAATAAAATTTAAACAAAACACTCTTTTTTATTTTTTCAAAGGGTATGTGAATCAAATGTCTTCAAGTGATGTATCCTGTGATTAAATTTTATTCCCTATATAAATCTTATAATTTTTAATTATAAGAGCTACTGGTTTTTATTTTTATTTGTTTAAAGGTGCATCTGAAACTGGTTACTTTGTTTTGTTACAGAAATCAATGCATTTTAACAATCAAAAGAGTAGCAGACATTACCACCCCTACTAATAACACTATGGCAATTTCACTATGAGATGTACACTTAAAAAACACGCATTTCCCTTCAAATAAAAACAGTTGGTGATCAACTGATGATCCAATAAAAACAATATTGTATATCCACCCAATATAATACTGTTCACTTGAATGCAGTGCTGATTCATGCTATAACATTGATGAACCTGATTTACATCATGATAGATGGGGGGGGGAGCAGTCACATAAGACCAGAGATTACATGGTACATTTAATAAGAATTGTCCATAGTAGACAAATCCATAGGACCAGTAAGCATAATCCATAGGTATTATCTATGGTTGCTTATGGTATTAATGTTCTAACTGGGAAATGGTGATAGTTATAAAATTGAGTAAATTTACTGAAAGCCATTTAATTGTACAACTGCGGTGAGTGATTTATGTGGTCTTTAAATTATGCCTCAACACACCTGGTTTGAAGAAATGTAAAGCAAACACTTGAGGAGCCATAATAAAACTTTGAGAATTAAATAAAATGCTGATCCTATTTTCAAATTGTTGAATATATAATACATACCACTCTTTTATCTCACCACTTTATATGAGTATCATATATAAATTTCACAATGAAATTATGAGTTATTACCACCTTCACTCATGAGGAGACAGGCTCATATAAGTGTAAAACTTGCCATGGCTATACAAACAATAAAGGGAAGTATTAGGGTTTGGAATTTAAAGTATATGTCCTTAACCACATGCTATAAGCTTCAAACATATTTCTTATTTTTATCATGCATTCCTTTCAAGATCTCCCTTTCAGATTTCTAATATGACACATTCCAGCCTCTATCTCACATCAATATCATTGAGAAAATATCCTCAAAGTCTCCCTATTTCCACTAGTCATTAGCATAAGGTTTTAAACAGTCTTTAGAATAATAATTTGAATGATATGGAAAAATTTTTGTTACAGAGATGGGACAATGGAATAGACCTATGCTAATTTTGAGCTTAATGCTTTTTTCTAATATTCTATAAACATTCCTAATAATATCTTTTTTAGTTCATGTGTTTTTCTTTTTCCTGACCTAGGTCATAAGAGCAAATGCTGTGCAGCAGGCCCAGAGTTACTGAAAATCCATCTGGAAACAAAGGTATCAGACTAGATATATCTATGATGAAGCTATACAAATGATTTTTACTGAGTATTACTAAAGGATCTTCAATCTGAAATGTTATTAAGGTGAAGGAAATGGCCAGTTCCTACAGTAGTCCATTAAGCACTAATATAAACATGAAAGGGCAGTAAATTAGCTTCCTTCTGGCTCTAATTAGCAAATGAAAAGTTCTGGTAAAAAGGAAACAAATAATGATTAAAAAAATCAAACGTGTACCTTCAAATATTATAGCCTGTTATGGTCATAATAGGCCTGCAAATGAGCAACTTAAAGTCCATCCCAGAATGAGAATAAAACTCTTGTAACACAGTAGGAAATCATACAGGCAGAAATGTGCTACTACCAAGGTGTCAAGTGCTATTTTTGGAAAAAGAAAAACAAAGACCTGTATTTGTTTTACCTCAAATTGGCATTTCTAGGCTAAAAGGGTGTACGGTAACTTTTAGGGAATGCAGTCAAGTATGGAATTCCTTAGTTACTCTTGAGACCCACCATTTCTTAAACCAAATTGACTGAAAATAAGACAAAAAATGCAACTCTTTGCAGAAGAGGTGACAAAAATGGGAATAAAAAAATCAAATGAATATCTACTGATGGTTTGGCTCTCAAAGCTAAATTTCTAAAAGGTATATAGCAGTTTTTGCAAGAGCATGGTAGTTAGCCAACATACTCACAAGGAGAATATTCCATCCAAAGCAATATTGGGAAGTTACATATGAAACAGTATTATAACATAATGAAAACTAGAATTTTTATCATTTTAGGGCTGTAATTGAAAAAAGTCTGTGCACGCCACACAATATTGGCTAGCTTTGATTACTCAAAGTTCTGCCACTGGCATGTATATAACTGATGACGTCTATTTCTTGCTTAAAAGCCTGGGTAATAGTTTCTGCTTCACCTGTGCCACCAACAGCATCTAATAGAATGGTACCAGACTTCACATTCCAAACACAATGTTTGGCAACAGGCATTATTTCCTTACTTGTCTCGTGTAAACACTGTTGTTCACATTGGGACCAGATGTATCTGAAGCAAGGTTGTGAATCAGGCTATTTACATAACCTTTTCCAGAGTCGGTGCTGCAGCTCCACTTGCTTGCGCTAGGGACCTTAGACTCTCAGTGTTTTCATCTTTATTTCTGTACAAAATTGGCCCAGGCACTTCATTCACACCGAGATACTATTGATGAATGAGTAGTGAATGTGGAAGGTTTAGTATCCTAGAAAATAATTTAACTTTCAGATCATTGAATTTTATGTGTTAGGTGAGAGGCAGAAGTGAGGGAAGAAGGCAAAGTATTTGACCATTCCTGATGCTGTCAGTTGTACAATATATAGGCTATCTCTTCCACATATAAAGTATGTTTCCCACAGGAGGAAATATAGTTAGTTTAGCATAAGCCGAGGTTCAGTAAACAATAACTGCAAAATATCTCCTTTGGAAAACAGTTGTCTATAAGTGGGTTTGTGGATGTAGGAAAGAAGCTTTTCCTCTTCACAGATGCCACTGTGAAGGTCAGCGTTGTTCTTATTAATCATCTCATCGTAAGTGAACCACCAAGTCACTTTTGAATTTTCCAGGTTTTTCTCTGCTGTCTCTGTCTTCCTGACACTTCCACCCACCACACTTTTGTCAGATGACTGAATCATTTGGGAGTATATCTACATTATCAGTTAGCATCCTCATAATGATTCTCCCCAAATTGCTCTCAAAGAAACAGTGCATGTCAAAAGACCATAATTGTGCACTAATTAAACATTGCATTCTCTTCAAAAGACAGGAGCGGAGATCTAGTGTGTATGGTACTATGCTCAGCATGAATCATTTTTCATTGACACTGGTAGATTTTATGACTAGAATTTCAGCATCCAAAGAGATTGACGGGTTTATTGTGACCAAATTTACAGACTATATACTATATACTGAAGTCCCAATGCTGAACCTATAGAGGAGTTATTCTTTCTTATTTCCTCCAAAGCTTGAAAGATGGATTAATAAATACCAAGCACGTTTCATTAGTCAAGGGACTGTTGTTATCTTCTATAATTCAATACAAGTCACTTGACTTCTTTTAGGTTTATATCCCCTCACCCAGCTTTGCGCTTTTTTCAGCACCTAACTATGCCTTTAAACTACTGGAGAATTAAGGTTACATGTCTCTGGCATGGGTGAAAGGTAGTTGTGAGAGTAAAATACAGACTAAGAAAGGTATTTGCCATCTAGACTGCTTTTAATTGACAGATGACTCCTTCACAAAGGACTGTGATTGTAATCAATAGATTCATAATCAACTAGATAAGGGTAAAGAACCATAGGTATACTTAAACCTAATCATTGTGGGTTCTCATTCTAAGTACATTACTCCAAGCCATATGAAGCCATCTTGTTCCTCTAGGAAAGGAACAAAGACTTTAGTTTCCCTAACTGTGTGCTGGTAAAAATAGGGGAGATGGCAAAGTGATACAATGAGAGCCCAAGAGTTTCAGTCTCAAAAACTGTTCCTTTCTGGCTCAGTCTTGAAAACAGTGCATCTCGGGGTTACTGTGAACAGCCAATAATTGGTTAACTCATTTGTAACACTGTGGGATTTATTGCTTAGATGCCTAGAGTAATTGCCTGAGATTTAGCATTTGAGTCCTTCAATGGGGTTCAGAATGGTAGGACAAATCATGCATATCTTTCTTGAACCGTCAGAACAGCACTTATCTTCTGACAGTCATATCAAAGAAGCGGTGGCTAATTAATTTAATCAAACGCATGTTTTAAGTTGACAAAAAGCGTCCAGCATTGTTTCTTCATCTAGGAGTTGTTAATTTCACACACACAGTTTGTTTGCCAAGGGATGTGAATTTCTGGAGGGAATTTGCTTCCCGGCACTCATTAAGGTCAGAAAAAAATTAATCATCAGAACAATTCTTCCAAATATCCTTATCCTATCTACAGTACTTCCGGTAAAAGTTCAAAAAGTAAGAATGACTCAAATGCCCAGGAAGAGGGAAAACATAACATTCAAATGAGAAGGATTAATACAGCTGAAAATTGCATGAGCAAATAAGGCATAATATAATCTCATTAAATTTTGAAGTACTGTGTCTTTAAGAGTGACCAAACACCAAAAATCTACATTAGATCAATATAAATGTCCCCCAATATGTCAGAAATCTCAGAATGAATTTCTTTTAATTCTCTTGTCCCTCCATCTTTTCAAAATATAAGTAAAACCTCACCACCCTGAGAAATAGATGTCCTACCCCTTGGAGGGACAATTTCCATATCAAAATTCTGTTCATTACTTAAAGGCGATAATATTGTACCTCTTGATACTTGAGAGAAACTATATATGATGTCACTTCAGAAAACACAGTCTGAAAAGGATGTAAAACTCCTCCTCCCTTTAATAAAGCTAAGTGAGAAATCTAGATGATTCGGTTTTTATTACTTTATGAAGAATTTAATGTCTCTTATTGAGGATTAAACTTTACAAATGTAACACAATCTATTGAAGAAAGAGGGGCAACAAATGAGATAAAAGAAAGAAAAAGTGTATAAAGTGGGATTGGTAAGGTGCGAAATACAATAATCTGCATCAAATAACAGCTAGCTCTTACTCAGATCCACACTGTATTGACTAAGTCAGCAGTAGGGTTTTAGATTCTGCAGCCATTAAGTTCCAAGTGAATTTTGTGTTGCTGGTCAATGGAACATAGATAAAGACATGTTTACAGAAAATCAGAAAAGATTTTTTAAGCATTCCCATTAGCATATATTAATTGTACATAGTAATGCGTTTCCCTGTGACACTTTAATACATTAATGCATTTTATATATAACGTGCTTCATTGAGTAGGCTGGAGTGTTACTGATTAACCACAGTAATCAGCTTCACATTAAACTCATTAAACCTTTATCTAGCACTATCTAATGTAAGAAAATGTAGGAAGCTACATAAAGGAAAATCTCTGTCTCCTTATTTAGCTTCCAGTCTAGATGGAAAGCCAATATTTACAACTGGGTTTCCACAAGATCACAGAAATGACCTTCCACACTCAGATCTGGACATACCTGTGTGTAATGTGGTATATTAATACTTTCTTGGGATGACCCAAAAGGAAGTTATATTGAGAAAGGGGAAGGAAACACTGAGGGAGTAAGGGCAGAACACACACAGGTGGCACTTTATTTCACATTCTGAAACTATTTCACAGGTGACTTTTTCCCATTAACATTAAACAAAGCAACTTTCCTCCCTCACCTCATTGAGGGGCAGGAACATTTTAACCTTATATCAAATGTGTAAATTGAATTTAGATAATATCATCTCACATTCTGCACACGAAACTTTCACAACATGTGAGACAGGACTATGATGAACCCCATTTTAAAGCAAATTTGTGTAATATCCTGGGACTAGAGTTACCACAAAAGACTTAATGAAATGAGAAAAAACAAGATTTAGGGTCTCCACAGATTTTCATCCTTCGATGAATTTTTAACATTTCAAGCGAATATAATTTAATGAAAATAAAATTATATACCTGAAATTTTAACAGTACAAGCTCCTCAAATTTTTCATCCTTAGTTCCGTTTTCATTGTTTAAAATGGGTAGGATTCTAATAAAAATGAAATTATATTGTTGAAATCAGAGAACAAGTCACCAACTTTTATCACAAATTTAAAATGTTCTTATCTCACTTCTTGTTTCCGGTGCGCTGTAAAAACGCTACATTCACTTCCTGAATTGTAAAAATACTTTTAAAAGCAATTGTTACTTTCATATTAGTGGCATTCACCTTTAAAGCTATGACTGAAATGAAGCTGGCAAAATTGATCCCGACTGATATTCCCCCTAGTCTTGAATCAGTCTATTCTGAACATTTACCTCTTTAAAATCTAGACCTACATCTTGATCTTTCTCCTTTTTTTATGACTTGGAGCATTAAAATTACCTTATTAGGAAAGACACTTGTGCTGAAAATAGGGTATCAACACATTCAGCTACAAATCATATTGTTTGCTGTTTTTGGTATTTGATAGGTTTTCTGAAAGTGTACTTTAGTTTTAAGTTAATGACTGTCTCTCTCTCTGTGTGCGTGCCTGTGTGCATGTGCGTGTGCGTGTCTGTGTTTGTATGTCTTATGTCTGTGTCTGTCTGTGGGCGTGTGTGCGCTATGGTACATATGTGCCATGATAAAAGTCAGAGTACAACTTTTTTGAAATTGGGTTTTTTTTTTTCCTTCCACTTTAGTTTTTGGCAGAGCCTCTCTGGTTCGTTTTGTTACTATATTGGATATTACAGGCTAGCTGGATCACAAGCCTCCTGGCTATTCTCCTGTCAATAATTCCAAACTCACAATAGGACTGCTGAGATTACAAATACATGCCACCTTCTCTGGCTTTTTATGTAGATTCTGGGAACTGAACATAAGTCCTAAGGCTTATACAGCATGTCCTTTTATGCCGAGTCATCTCCCCAACTCCTTGATATAGCTAATTATTCCCTTTTCTTAAATTACATTTCTACAATGTCTTTTTAAAATTTTGAAATAAAAGTTGACACAAACACAGGTACATTAGATGAATTAATACCTAACAACTCTTTGACTAGTGATTGCCACAGAGAAAGCATTCAATAAGCATTATTTGTTGCAACAATTCGTATTTCACCTCATGAAAGAGAAGAAGAATGGATTCTGCAAATGCGGGTGAGAGTTTGTGAGGAGGCTGGAAGGAGAATGAAGAAGCTGAAGAAGAACAATGTGCATAACCAGTATGCTTAGACAAATGGCTAACGCTTTGAGTTGGGAATCTTGTGCGAAGACGTCATACAGCAATCCCCAACAAATGTCTCCGAACTTGACAATGTTAATAGAAACCTGCCCCAGAAGAGCTGCAATAACCTACAGAAAACGTGCCTCATCTACATTCTGTCATGAAAGTGGGAGGGAATCATGCACCTCATAACTATATCAGGTACTAATTGCTGAAGGAGAGGTGTCATTTTCTCCAGTAATGTAGATACTGAGAAGTTGCCTGTGTGCCAGTTAATAATCCCATATCTCTGTTCACACAGCCAACCCTGATTAAACAGAGTGGGACACACACACAGACAGACCAAGATTTGAAGGCAGGAGGGGGATATGTTGCAAAGAAGAAAAGTTTCAGTGGGGCAAGGAGGATTTTGAGAGAGGGAAATGGGAGTGAAAATGACAAAAACTCATTATGTGTGTGGATTTATGGAACCGTGAAATAATTAAAACAAAAGAAAAGTTTTAGTATAGTGAAAGAAATTATGTACTGGTACACAAAAAACTGAAATAACTTTAAAAATATTTGGAGTGTGTTTGTGTGTGTGTGTGTGTGTGTGTGTGTGTGTGTGTGTGAAAGAGAGAGAGTGAGTGAGAGAGAGAATGTGTGAATGATACACACAGTAAAATTGCAAATAAAATAAACATAAGAAAAACTGTAAAACACTAAAAGTTAGGGCTTGTTTGCCTATATCTTAGCCCATTTTCTGTTGCTACTAAAGAACATTTCAGTTATACATAAAAAAGATCTATGTAGCTCATAGTACTGGAGGCTGAGAAATCTTAAGGCATTAAGGTGTTGCAACAGGCTGTTTTAACGTAGCAAGGTGAGAAAGGCCAAGTGAGCACACATGAGAGACAAAACACAAGTGTGGCCTCATTTTACATCATCCCATTCTCATGGTAACTAATCCAGTCCCTGGAGAACAAGAAGTCACTCATAGCCATGGCAATTAGCCCAGTCCTTGAGTGCAGTAGAACCCATTAACACTTACAGGCTTCTATTCCTAGCACCACCGCAATAAGTGATCAAATTTCAAAGTGAATTTTGAAGGACATGAACAATACAAGCTGTAGTTCCTGTAAAATCAAATAGAGAAGTTGAAAGTCCTATGCATTTGAAATGTTTCGAAGCATAATGAAACTCAGCACCTACATTTTTGCATGATAATTAAGCATTTCAAATTTCTATCACAATTATTGCCAATTATTTGATGATCAGATTTTATTCATTTTTTAGCTACTGATAGTATCATAAACTAATCAAAATTAAAAAAAAAACACATGCTGAGTGCTGATTTTAGAACAGGTGTGTAATAAATTGAAAAGAACCAAGGAATTTGGACTTTAAGTATATTCTAGGTAATTTCCCTATTCAACAAGAATATAAAAGCAAATCTGCTATATTTAAATACCATGACAAGGATGAGAAATGAGGAACATTTGGAAAGCCTACTTATCTTTCCATTATGACCAAAACCTTCATCCTAATTAATCATTCCATTTTATCATTAATTTCAACAACTCTTTGTGACATGCAAGATCCTTAAACTTTCTACAAAGAAGGGACCACAACATTACAGATGAAGTAATATTATAAAGGAACACATAGTCTTAGGTCATTGAAATTGTGAGCCATCTATAGTATTAAGAATATACTTTCTTTTCCTTCGGTGAATCTTTCTTTAAATTACTGTGCTTTGGTTAAGTTCTTAATACTAGGATCTCATTTAAAAAATGTCCTTTTGGTACAGTATTAACACGTAATGGCATTAGTGCATTGGTGTATTGCAGAGTTTGATATAACAGCTACTGACATTCTTCATTCTAGTAAGGAAAATATTATATGTAAACAATACAGATTCCACGGCAAAAATAAAGTTTGTGATTGTTTTTCCCAGAGAGTTCGTAGACCATCTTATAAAAATTTTAAATATTGAATTCCTCCTGACATGAAAAAGGTTTCTAAGACTTCACTCCCCAGAACAAGGAGACATTTCAAATTATGTAAGGCACAACTTCCAGATCACAAAAGGTATTATTTAAGTGGAGTTTGTGTCTGCCTATCATTCAGAAAAGAAAAATTGTGAAACGGACGGGCTTTGAAGACATCTTCCATACGGCAGCTCTTCCTTTCATTCTCCCCTTTGTCAGGCTTATCTTTATTTCACACTCAGACTTGTGCTGTGGTATTTTCCTGTCTCCCTGTAAACTTGATGTTTTATTCCTTGAATATATCTCCTTTTGTCCTGCCATGCTTTTTGCGTATAGCAGTTCAGACACAGAAGGCCTCTTTAGCTCCTATTATTTTTAGTGGTGGATGACAGACAGAATCCTTAGAACTCTATTGAGGGACCTTTAATGCTTTGCATTTCTATTCTCTGCCGTTTCCTGCTTGCACTCATTCAATTTCACACAGTTCTTGCTGCAATCTTCCCAGATTCGTTCTGCAGGAATGCATCACTTTTCTTTTTACCCCCTTTGCTTTCACTTTGTTCGCAATTACCAACCTAACTAGGTTCTGACTTCTGTTCACTTCAGGAATACCCTGCCCTTCCACATCATCTTTTACTCCTTTGATATGCAAACCTGATGCTCTCAATTGCTTTCACTTTCTCTCCCAAATTTACTTACTGTGTAATAAGAACGCCCTTTACCATGCCCTTGTCACCTCCATTGCTGAATGTATCCATCTACTAAGTCCCCATAGATAGAACAACAGTTGTCAATTGATGCTTGAATGCATTGACAATACATTGCAGACAAGTACAAAATTGTCAAATATTAAAGAATAATGCAATAAAATGGTGCCCGATTTACACATCCAGTTTGTTCTTTGAATTAACACTTACAAAATACCTTTGTTTTGGCTTGTCTCTTAGAAAGTACTACAAAATACCTTTGTTTTGATTTGTCTCTTAGAAAGTCCTTATTTAATTTCTATTATCTCTGTTCGATTTGGGGTGTTAATCATTTTATTTTTCTCTTGGTCAGAATGGTTTGTTTAGAAACTTTCAAATAGAGACAAGCCGGTCAAGCCTTAATGGCGAAATATCATAGACCATCCTTCTCATCCTGATATATATTGTTTAGTGAATACCATGAAATGTCTCAGCTCCTTTACAACTGCTTATGTTTAACTGGAGCAAAGTGTCTACAAAGCATGACTAAACTGGCAATGTGTGAGTAAGATCAGAAAGGGCAAGTGAGATTATTGGAGACTAGATGTTGTCATCTAAATTCTATAGTCATTCTGCTTGGATCACAGCAGAAGGTAAAGCTAGGAAGTCTAATCACACAGGCAAGTGGCAGCAAGAAAATTCAGTGTTAGTAACTAGACACAGGGAGACAACACTGATGTTAGCATAACCCTATAGCAGCAGATCAGTTGACAAAGCCAGGGAGTGTAAGGTAAAATTTAGGGAGAACAGAAAGTACAAAACAAAACATGGGAGCCTTATTGTTTCTGTATGGATAGAAGGCAAGAATTTGTGACTAAGAGCAATCAAGAGGCAGTGTAGAAACCATCCTTGCTTCCTCTGATTAAGAATCAGATTGTTGAAAGAAAAACCTTACTGACTAAAATGACCCATTTGTGGCTTAAGGTTGGGTTAATAAGTGAGTTTTTACAATTCTTATTGTTAATAATTATAAATTCATTATAATAGACATGCAGTTCTATGGAACTTGTATAACACATTGGGACTCCTGTAACTATAGTCAACAACAGACTACATTTTAGTGTAACCTATAATATTCATAATGTTTAAAAATATCAGAGGTTAGACCACATTGAATGGGTTTCAAATGCTTTACTAATACAAGTTTACTTATTGACTTCCTTCCGTCAGTAGAGGTAGTGTTTATATGAGAGGTTTTCTTTAGAAAAGAGCCAGGGCTAATAAAGAAATCATCATATTATTTTTAAAAGTATTTATAATTTTTATTTTATGTGTCATGTGTGAGGATGTACATATATGCATGCACGTCATGTGTTGTCCCTGGAGGCTGTAGGGATACTTCATTCATATTTTAATAAATAAAACTTGCCTTAAGAACAGAATGTGAAACAGCCACACTAGTCAGTCATGCAGGTCAGACAGTGGTGGAACACACTTTTAATCCCAGCAGCCATACTAGTTAGACATAGAGGTCAGGAGGTGGTGTGCATGCCTTTAATCCCAGCACTAGAGAGGGCTATAAAGTGGGAGGAGACTGGAACTAACTCTCTTTCAGTCTGCAATCACCTAGCCTTGGCAGAGGTACGACTTCTCTAGTGGTTTAGTTGTTTTGCTTTTGGGATCTGTACCTTAAACCCCAATATCTGTCTCTGGGCTTTAATTATTCATGCTACAGGAGGCCAAAAGAGGATGCTGGACATCCAGGAACTGGGCTTACAGGTGATTGTGAGCTGGGATTACAGGTGGTTGTGAGCTACCCAACATGGATGCTGAAAATTTAACTCTGGTCCTCTGCCACAGCAGGTAGTGATTTTAATTATTGAGCCATCTCTCCAGCCCCTATCACCAATACAATGTGAACATTGATAGGAAGAGTGATGCTGGAGACAAACATGATATGATGAGTCCTTATAGATATATTAAGAAAAGGTAAACTAGATTTTCAATGATCTCTAAAGTCTGTACTTACCTTTACACTGTTTCCAAGTGTCCAATAATAATTTCCTATTTTTCACTGAATTGTTAAAGAGAAGGTATTTATAAAACTTGTTCTCCCCCATCCTCGAAGCCATCATTTTCCCATATCCTCTCAACTAGGGGTGGAAATTCATGAGCCCATCCCCATCCATGCTGGGATTATGGTTGGCCTGATCTCATGTAAATCTTCTGCATGCAGCCCCAGATGCTGTGACTTCACATGTGTCAGCAAATGCTATTTCACTGCATATGTTGGCTCCCTCTGGCCCATTTCATCTTTCTATCCTCTCTTCCAGAATGATCTCTGAGCCTTTAGGTAAGGGGTATAATTCAGCCGTCCTATTAGAACTAAGCACTCCAGTCTCTTAATCTCTGCATTCAACCTGCTAGGGGTCTCTGAATTAATTTCCATATAATGCAAAAAGAGGCTTCTTCGATGAGAGTTCAGAGAAGCACTAATCTACCCGTGTAAAGATAAGGATTTAGGGATAGTTTAATACTGTGCCCATTTAGCTGAAAATCAGTATCAGGCAGGTTCTGCCCTAGAGCTATTACCTAGTTAATCACCAGTTTCTGAGCCAGTTAACATGCTTTTGTAAAAAGAGACAGCAGATGAAATTGCAATGCAAAAGTGGCTAATGGATAGGAGAGGAACCAGAAGAGATAGAATGGGACGTATCATGTGTAGCACTTTCGTCAGAGATTAACACCTTCCATCTTGGGGGAAGCATTTGAAAGACAGGATCTCAGCAACCAGGCCATACGACAGGATGTTCTAAGGAGAGGTGAAATACTTCAGGGACGTCCATTAAGACAGGAAGCAAACAACTCAAAATAGCTTCAGAAAGTCCCTTAAACTGACCAAATTCATTGGACCCCTTCCTCTCCAAGAGTAAAGAAACAGTAAAGACTACTGGGAGAAGACTCTTAGATAAGTCCAGCCACCTGGAAGAAGCAGAGACCAACAGAACTGCCTAGAAGAAACAAAGGCTTGTTGAGCTGGCCTGGGAGAAGCTTGGACCAACCTGGGAAGGAAACTCTTCATCCTATTAAGCTGCCTGCAGGCTATGCAGTAAATTCTAAGTTTTCAGTTTTTGTTAACTGTCCCCCATGCTGAGGTGGGCTTTGGTTGTACAGCTGTCTTGGAATCATTATTGCTCTTATATGCTTATAAAGTAACCCCTCATTCATATTCCTGTAAGTAATCACAATAAAATTCTTAAATTCACCAAGACAGACTTTGGTGGGATATGCACTTTTGTTTGTCATCAGCTTCCTGTTTGGGGTGAGTAGGCATTTATTCTTTCCTCCTCGAGACTATATATATATATATATATATATATATATATATATATATATATATATATATGTATGTATATATATACACACACATATACATACATAACACAGAGACATCATTAAGTGGACTCTATGGGGAAGAGAAAGAGAGAGGAGACAGAGAACTTGAAGTTGGGAGGGAATGGAAGTGAAGGGATGGATGAGGAATTAAAATAGAGGGAATGGAGTGACTTTGATCAAAACAAATTTTACGAATGTATTAGATTCTCACTTAAAAGTAAAGATAAAAACAAATAGAAAGTGGATTTCTAATTGCAGTTCCCTACTAGTAATAGGCATACTACTTGTGAAGTTTCGTCCACTTGAATAAAATAATTTATAAAAAGAAATGTTGGAACATATTGAGAACCTTGCTGAAAATATATTCCATGTGAAAGGGATAACAAAAGTAGAACATATATTCATATATGAGGTGGTAGGCGCTGAATCCACTGAAGCTTTGTGAGGAAAATGAAAGCGGAAGTTGACAAAGGACAGAGGAGTCAAAGAGGAGTAAGAGCTACTTAAAAGAACCAGAAAGTCCATGAAAATGTGATGGGAATATGCAAAGGTAAAGAGAGATGACATAAGGGAGAGGGAGGAAAGAATGCTGAAGTGGAAGACTAAAAGTCCAAAATTAAGAAAAACGTGTTAAATTAAATGTCTCCCTGATATACAGGGAGAAATGATATTTGACAGCTTTAGTTCAAAACGTACATTAGAATGAAAGCAAAGGTAGGTCAAACCTCCTAGTTCCTATTTGAAAGTCTGTTTTTCATATTGTAGGTAGAATACTTTTTAAAAAGACAGTCTGCAAGCAAACATACAGATATCTGTTGTAATTGTCTTATATAGAAAAAAGGCAACTCCAGATGAATGAGTGTGAGGTAACACAAATAATCTATGCAAGTGTATTTCTATGTCCCTCACTCTAGAAATTATAAAGAACAGCTTCTTGCAGCTTTCTGTCAATTCCACGCAGTTGCTGGAAGAACTCATACAACTGTGTACGTTGGCCTTAAATGCACAAACTCAAATCTTAAATGGCAGACAGCATTGCCCGGGGATATTTTCAGACCCTCATATGTTTACTGTTTCACTTTTCAAAGCTATTTCACAACTTCTGTCCTCTTCAATTCAGCTGCAATAGCTCATTTGCCTGTCCTTGCCTCATAACCTCCACTCATGGATCCTAGTCCCAGAGACATCCAGTTAATTCTTGCCATAATCTGTATCTTTCACTGCTTCTGCTCCTTCAGTGACCAGCACATCTCTGTTCTAATTAAAGCCCTGTCTATATTTCTCAACACTTCATTTCCATAATTAAGCTTTTCTTTCCTGTGTACTCTCTTCTTTCTATGGAACCATTCCCCCATTATTTAAAAGACTATAGTATCTCTCACTTAAAAATGTTTATTTAACTTCATGTTGGTGTGTGTATGTGCACTACACGCATCTATATATGTACACTACACATATGGAAGTATCTGAGGGAGTTAGAAGAGGCAAAGAATATTCTAGAAAAAGAATTACAGATGTTTATGAGTCACCATGTAGGTGCTAGAAACTGAACTCAGATCTTTTTCAAGAACATTAAGTACTCTTAACCACCAAGCCATCTCTAACACTCCAATATACTTTCATTTTGTAAAATATAATCATAAAAATTACCCCCCCTTAATACCCTATTTTTCTTTAGCTAATTCTCCATTTCTCTTTGTGGTGCTTTGAATCAGAATGACCCTCATAGACCCACATGTTTGAATGCTTAGGCACTAGGGAGTAGAACTGTCTGAAAGGATTAGAAGGATTAGGAGGAATAGCCTTGTTGTATAGGTGTGAACTATTTGGAGAAAGTATGCTACTAGGGGTGGGTTTTGAGGTTTCAAAAGCCCATAACTGGCCTAGGTTCATGCTCTTTCTTTCTCTCTTTCTGCCTATTGATCAGGATACAAAGCTCTCAACTATTGCTCCAGCACCTACCTGCACGCCACCATGCACCCTGACATAAACATGGACTTAACCTTTGTCACTGTAAGCAGGTCCCCAATTAAATGCTTTATTTTTATAAGGGTTGCCTTTGCTGACAGTGTCTCTTCATGACAATAGAGCAGCGACTAAAGCACTCTTCTCAGGAAATATCTTGAGGGAGTCGTCATTTTCACTGTCTCTATGTACACTCACATCTCATCTCATTCTAACGAGGCTTATGTTGCCATCACTTCACTAAGATCAGTGATCTCCACGATTCTGTAGTAGACTTTTCATTGCTATGATAAAATATTTGACATAAGAGGAAAGGTTGATCTTGGCTCATGGTTTTAAAGGCTTCCATCTATAATAATTGTTTTTGTTGATTCTTGGCCTGTTGTAAAGCAGACATCACAGAAGTGGAAGCATGTTGCAGGATCTATTCACTTTATGCTTGTCTGCATGCAGCAAGGAGAAAATCAGGTACGACAGTCAAAGGTGCACAGAAGCCCCCCCCCCATCTACTTTGCTCAACTCAGTCATACCTAGCAAAACTTATACCACCTCACAAAGTTGCCATACTAGTTCGGGGCTAAACATTCAACACATAAGACTGTGATAGGCATCTCGGTTTCAAACCAGAACAGTTATGAATAAAATAATTACTTCTCTTCCTCATTTGACAACTGAAGAGTGAAACTCAGTTGAACACCTTTTCCTTACACTAAGGATTTCTGTATTTTGTGTTCTGTATTACCATCCCTCTTTCACTAACAGATTACCACATGTCCCCCTATCTCATTTGTTGGAGTCTCCTTTTCATTTAGTCGCTGACGTGTGTGTGTGTGTGTGTATTAATGCATCTGCATGCACATTTTTTTGTGAAGGTGTGAATGTCTGTGCTTATTCTGGCAGAGAACAGAGGAGGATACCAGGTGTCTTTTAAAACCCTCTCTATATTGTTTCCTCAAGGCAGAGTCATCTGATGAACCTGAAACCCGCTGTATTTTAGCTAGCCTAAGTAGCCAGCAAGCCTTAGTTGTCTTTCTGTCTCCATCCTCCTTTAGTATAGAGATTATAGGTACATATACGGTCACACACAGTTTTGAAGTGCACGTTGGAGATTTGAACTCACGTACTTATGGTTGCATTGCAAACATTGTTACTATATGAGGTAACTCTGCAACACTTATTCAATCACTTTATTATTGAAGCCCTTAAGGTTCTCTCATTGGTGCTATTCTTTATTCTATCAACTATCATTGGGTGATGGACTATTTTCCCGGAGTGTGTTTAAATGTATATATGCTTATGAATCTTAAATTTATACCCCACTTCTCATCTGTTGTTGCATGAATTTTCCTGTGGGTACATAAACAAACATCTAGTTACCACAAGTAATGTACTGATAGACAAAATAGACCAGTTGACCTAGATTAGCTCAGGGAATTGATGACTTTATTGTGGCTCCCTACAGGAGCATGGCTAGAGAGGAATGACAGAAGAATAGATGACACAATGGAAGCTGTAGCAATAAAAAGTCCCATTCCAGCATGCGTGACCACTCATAAAAGCCACATCAGTGCAGAGCTCCAGCTCAGCCACCCTTTCACTTCCTATGAAATCTAGAATCTTCAAGACGACATGCAATATGTATGTAGTTCATTAAAATTTATTATTGACATACCTTAAATTACACTTTTTAGACCAACTTTAGGTATATCTCATTATGTTCCATTTGTATTGTAAGTTCTAAGTAATCACATCTATCTGTTTATGCCATATTAGATAGTGAACGTGTAAGAAATGTTCTCCACTATTTGAGTAAAATCTGAAGGTTCACAAAAGTACACATTTCTGCTTGCATCCTTCCTTACCTTCCAATTGTAGGTACCCAGGTCTTTTCCCCTTTGTTCCTGGTGATTTGCAGGACCGTTTTTTACCTCTGACTCCCTGGCTTTTCTGCTCTTGCACCGGCCTGAGGGTCTAGCTTAGAAAGAACTTGGCCCTCTTTTGTTATGGTAATTCCACCTGTAAACAAGGTTCCAGCTGCAGGCCTCAGGCACCTGCCACCGCAGCTGCTTCTGGCCTTGGGCTCCGGGCACCTGTCATCCTATTCCACTGCTCCTGAGGGGAGGGGCTTTGCCCTTTTGCCCCCTAGCCCCCTAGTATATATACCCGACTTGAGTTTAATAAAGTGGCCATTTACTCTTTGGTGAATGAGCAAGGTCTCTTTGTGTCTGTGTGTTTTAACCCTTAGGATATTCATCCATTCTCGTGGGCTCAATTCGGGAAAGCGCGCGCCTGTTTCGGGTTTGGGAATTCATAGAAAAGTGCAGGCAACATCCAATCCCTCCTTTTTTTCCAGTGATCTGTCTTAGTGGCTTATCTTAACCTCCAGTTTGTCACATTCTTTCTGCTTTAAGTCATTCACCCTTAAAATCATAATATCCTGGAATATTTCTCACTTGTCTGATTTTCTTGCAATTTATACCTCAGCTTAAATAACATTCAACTTAATGAAAAGGCAACCTTCTAGTCTTTATTTCATTTTCAATGATAATCAGTACCTAGCATTTTTCTCATTTAGTTATTTTTGGTCCTCCTACTAGACATAAAATGCTCTTTAATACAAAAGTCCTGGATCGTTTTTTAACAAGCATATTCCCATGAGCAAGGAGAGTGTGTGGCATTACATACACTCTTTAAATATTTATAGAATGGTCAAATAAATTTACTGAGAGCATAAAATTCTTTCTACACACTGACATGTTTGTTAACTTCATATGGCACTAGCTGATTACTTTGGCATGACCACAAGGTTATGGCATGGCAGAATAAAAAAGGACACGGTCACCTAATTGCAAAAGCTGCAAGCATTTTCAGTCTTCCCATGGCTACCTTAAAATTACATTGCAAGTTTCAGCTTAAATATTTCCTTCTCATGGAAGTCTCTCTGAATCCTATTACTCATCAGATCTTTTAGCACTTAGAAGAAGCACACGTCCAGTCTGTGTTCTCCATGAAGACAGAGGTTGTGGAGGATTTTTTAAAAAGAGATTTATTTTACTGCTTTAGTTATGTGTATGTATGTGCTTGTGTTTGTACACATGAGTGCAGGTACCCAGAGAGACCAAAAAGGCTTTGAGTGGCTTGGGGCTGGAATTACAGGAGGGTTGTAAACTGCACAAATGGGTGGTGGGAACCAAACTGGAGTCTTCTGTAAGAGTAGCATATGCTCTTACCTGCTAATATAGTCTGTACATATTCTCTTTATCTAGTATCTTCCATCCAACAAGAGTTCATTAAAAAGTTGTTAAATCAAATTAAAATGAACTTATTCACATGGGCATTGGAGATAGGAAGCCTAAAATATAATCTACTTAGAGAGAGTAAACATAAGTTACAATTATAAAAAAAAAATAAAAATTGAATCTGTCACACTCCATGCTACGAGAAAAGAGCTAAAGTATAAGACTATGTTTTCCAGTGATAGCATTTCTTTCTCTCTTTTTATTGTCCTAAATTAGAAATGTGACATTCAGGCATTTCATTTCTGAAAATCTGAGAACATTCAAGGCACTAAAACATAAAAATATGTGAGAGGTTGGGTAGAGTAACTGTATTTAAAATATTGCATTGTTTGCAATGCTGTAAGTTGCTACAAACATGGTGAAATGGTGCGACCCTTTCAGAAAGAGAGATAAGAGGGATCAAAGGCAGCTTATGGGTAGCAAGGAGGATAATCCTCTATCACATGTAGGATTGATCTTTTTCAGAATGAAAGGAGACTAGCTCAGACAGATGTCAACACAGAGAAAAGCGCCACTTTCTGCTTCTATCATAAAGATAAATTGAAGCATATGCCTTTACTCCTGAGACTATTTGAACTTCATGGCCCAGATGGCAGAAAGAAACAACTAGAAGGAAGCTAAATTCAGCCTGATTGTTAGGTCTTTACTTACCGCATCTTCATCATTGGTTGCTTTATTAGTTACCATGAATATAATTCAGGAAAAATGCCCTGTGTTTCCCAGTATAATACACTAATTCTAAGCACAAGTATCCAGACTTCTTTCTATGTAAAATGCAGTCCCTGTTCTCACCAGGATAAATTTCAGTTGTCTTATATTATTTTCTGTCTTTGTTTTGTTTATAAATAATCATTTGTGTGAATGTATTGTGGGCGTGGTTGTTGGAAAGAGAAAAAAAAAATACGAGCAGCTCCTATATTTAACAATAGGTCCCCAGTTAGTGGTGATGTTTCAAGAGGTCACAGAAACTTTAAGAGGAAGAACCTTGCTGGAGAAAGTGAATCTAGCCTCACCCCACATTCAGCTCATACTGTTTTGCATCTGTGATTGAGGAAGTAAACGCTCTCATCTTCGTATTCCTGCATTAATGTTTGCCACTTGCTGCCATGCTTCTCTGCCAAAATGTACTCTTACCTTCTGAAATCATAAGCCAAAATAAACTTTCCTTTTTATCAGTCGCCTTGGTTGTAGCGTCATATCATAGCAACATAAAAGTAGCTGATACAGTAGGTGTATATGTGTGTGTATGTGTACAAGGTATGTGCATATTCATGTGTGTATACATGCACATTTGTGTCCAAGTATATATGTTCATTTATGTGTATGCATGAGGAAGCCAGAAGTTAGCCTCACGTGTCAATCCTTAGGTTATATCCACTTTTTTTTTCTTTGATATAGAATCTCCCGGGTGCCTGGACTCACCAAGCATGGTAGGCTGGTTGGTCAGCTACCTCTAGGGATCTACTTACCTCCCCATCCTCAGCACATGCTACCAGATCCTTTTCTCATAGGTCCTGGAGACTGAACTAAGGTTTTCAAGATAGCATGGGAAGCATTTCACTGATTAAGTCTCCTCCCTAGTTCCAATTCTCAACATTTTTTTTAAAAAAGTAATTGCTCCATTTCTTTTTTGGTCATCATATTTTAATACTTTAATAAATATTTATTTATGACCTTTCATGTATCAGAAACTTTTCTAGGCAATGAAGACATAAAATTGAGCAAAAAAAGGTTAAGTCTCAGTCTTTAGTGAGCTTGTAATAATGAACAAAAACAAACAACTAGATAGACTAATACCTATGCTGAATAATATAAGATCTATGACAAACAATAAGCCAAGGTAAGGGGACATATATTTGTTAATCATCCTGTTAATATAACAAATATCAGCAATGTTCAGTTTATAAAGAGGAATATGTATTTTGGTTCATGGTCTCACAAGTTCTAGGTTATAATAATTTGACTTTATGTTGAAGCAGAACATTACATTTAGAATTAATGATGGTACAATGCTACTCCGAATGGCTGGACATCAGAAGAGAAAAGTAAGGGTGGGAACTGGGTTCTACCATTCTCTTTGATGACATACTCCCAATGACTGAGGCCCTCCAACTAGGCCTCAACTCTTAAAGATTCTACCACTTCCCAATAGTGCCAAGCTGGGGACTAAGTATTAAATACCTGAGACTTTGGGGATATCATCCTGGATAAAAATTATAGGAAGAAGGTTTGGTGAGATCCCTCAACTGATAAAAAGCACTTGCCTTGCAAGCCTGATGACCTGAGTTCATTCTCAAGAGCACTGGTCAAAAAAAAAAGTCTGATGCAATGGTAGATATTTGTAATCCTAGCACTGCTACTATGTGTTGGCAGTTAGATCCTCATGGCCCAGCTCGCCTGGAGCAGGCAGCATGGTAGAAACAACAAGAGAGACCCCGCCAAAATAAAGAAGAAGTTGTCCTCTGATTTCCACAGGCATACTGTGGCATATGCACACACCCCTACTACACATATTCACACTAATAATTAATTAATCAAAATTTAAATATAGCAAAAAATAGCAAGTGAATATTTTATATAAGATGGTCAAGGAAGGCTTTTGTGAAGAGACATCAGAGATGCAAACAAATAAGAATGGATGGAAGCCATATGAATAGTGAGGGCAGGGTGTTTTTTGTTTTAGAAGATAAAGAAGCATTTTTATTGACATTTTTATTTAATAATGAAACTCCAAATAATGTAGAACAATGGCCAGTAGAATTAAGGGCCCTCAATCTATTTCTACAGCCCCTTTTTAAACAAGGAGTCAACAAACAAACAAGCAAACAAACAAAAGCCAGATCTTTGCAATGCCTGTTAGAGCATGCATGTGGGACACCTCAGCTAGCTAGGAGAGTTTTACTGTTCAGACCTCCTTGTCAATTTCCTAACAGTATTTCAAAGATGAAAAGCCGTGAGCATACTTTACAGAACTTAACAATCCTTTTCTGGGAGATAGGCCTGGACTCCAATACCCTTTGTGATGCACTCTTGGCTAAAATACTTAGAAGTGCCTAGCTAGGCACATTTCATGAGCTCCACTGTGTGTCTTCAAAGTCCATTCTAGTCTACTCAGAGCAGATCCCAGTGATTCTGAAAGCCTGACCTAGTAATGAATTCGACTTTTTTTACCCCTGAAAACTATGTTAACATTATTTTGAAGACTATATTTTGCTTTTATTCTTTGTTTATTTTACCTTATTTTGAACATTTTAAATTTTTTAATATTTGTATGCATGTGTAGAAGATAACTGGTGGAAATCAGTTCTCGGTGTCTACCATATGGGCCAAGGGGATCAATCTCAGGTCTTCAAGCACCTTTGATCACTGAGTTTTCTTACTGCTCCCCCATTTTGCCTTGTATTGGGGTTTATAATTTATAATGATTGAAATAAATTGATCATAAGCATATGGTTCATTGGCTGACCTATGTATACCATATCACAATCATATTCTCTTACTTAAGAAAGTAATTTTCTATGGTTTACAGTCAATCTCTCTCCAGACTTTTTGATTTTTTTTCATCAAAGTTTATACTCCCTATTCATAAATTACTTATAAATGGATTCTAACACTATATGTTTGTATGCAACTTCATTCACTCATCATTATGTATATGAAATTCATCATGTTATGTGTATCAACAATTTGTTTTCATTGAATGGCAGTCTGTTGTATAAATATACCACAATTTACTGTTGACAGAAATTTGGATCACTTCCAATTTGGACTATTATGAATAAAGCCTGTGTGAATACTGATGAGTAAGACTCTCTGTGGATATGTGCTTTTATTACTAGGAGTAGTCATCGGTTCATAGTATCATATGAGATCGATAATTTTAATGTATCTAAGTTTTGTCTCTGAAACCAGAGTTACAATTGATACTAACTCTTTAATGGGATAGACTTTAACCCCAATGGAAATAATTTTGTATAAGACAGTGTAACATAGTGGTTAAGAGTAAGGTTTTTGGACAGAATATACCTCAATTCCTATTGTGGTTCCAAGATACAATAGCTGTGAGGCCTTGGGCATATTGTTTGTTCCTTATAAGTGAATTATGCTGTCTCACAGCGCTCCTCAATAAGCGTTCATTAGAAATGCTCTATAAAAGTAGTTAGTATGATTCTGTTCACTACTTAAAATTCAGTAAATGTTGACTTGGGGGAGAGAAAACTTCAGCTCTATCTGTATTTCCTTGAAAGTTTCAGTAAATAAAATATCAAAATGAAATGCAACCACAACACCAAGAAGCATGCGATTAAATTACAATGAATGACCAAGACTTGAGTTCACAATTAAACAAAATTTGGACATCTGCAGGACTGGACCCAACCCAGGGACCTCTGGGGAAGCAGGCCAATGCCAAGAACATCTATGGAAACAGGCCTGAGCCAGTGACCTCAGTTGGAACAGCAGGCCTGAGGCAGCAAACTCCACAGGAGCATTACAAGGGAGCCATAGACAAGGGAGCAGGCCCTAGTCAGAGGCCTCTGCAGGACTGGGAGTGAGTCAGGGACCTCTGAGAAAGCAGGCTCAAGCGATGGACATCTGTGGGAACAGACCTGAGCCAGGTATCTCAGTCAGAGCAGGCCTGAGGCAACAATCTCCATAGAAGCAGGTTCAACAGAGCTACTGCTGAGTGAGAAGGTCCATGCCAGACAGGGCATGAATCAGCGACTTCTGAGTTAGTAGGCCTGAGCCAGCAACCTCTGTCAAGGCAGGCCCAAGGCGAAAATAGCCCCAAACAAGCAACTCCATGGGAGCAGGCCCGAAGGACATTCCCCCCCACACCCCATGTTACAGAGCTACCCTGGGAGCACTGAGTGACCTCCAGGAACACAGAGTGACCAACAGGGTGACTGGAATCATGGTCCTGACTGTATCACGAGGAGCAACCATCTGAGCCTTGGACCCATTGGCACCTGGAAGATTGAGCACCAGAGACACAGACAGCCCCAATCATACCAACCAGTGGACAAGATGGGTAGACAAAGTAAGAACACATGCAATACCACAAAGAACAACACAACACCAATAAAAATATAGTGGCCCTACAACAGCAAGACTTGAACAACCAAATATTGATGATGAAGAAGAAAATAACCTAAAAAATAACTTTAGGAAAATGTTTGAGGCCCTTAAAGAGAAAATGAAAAATTCCATCAAAGAAATGGAGGAAAAGACAAACAAAAAATTCAAAAGACATCAACAAATCACTTAAAGAAATATTTAACAAAATTATAGAAGAAAACTTTCTCAATCTAAAGGAAGATATAACTATGAAGATACAAAAAACTTACAGAACAACAAATAGACTGAATCAAAAAAAAGTCCCTTCGCCACATAATAATCAAAGCACTAAACATACAGAATAAACAAAAAATAGTAAGAGCTGCAAAGAAAAAAGACCAAGTAACATATACAGGCAGACCTATCAGAAGTACAACTGACTTCTCAATGGAAACAATGAAAGCCAGAAGGTCCTGATAAAGCATTATGCAGATATTAAGAGATCATGGATGCCAGCCCAGACTACTATATCCAGCAAAACTTTCAATCAACACAGAAGGGCAAAACAAGATATTCCACGACAGAACCAGATTTAACCAATATCTAACTACAAAATCAGCCCTACACAAAGTAATTGAAGAAAAATTCCAACCCAAGGAAGTTAGTTACATCAACAAAACCACAAACAATAGATGATCTCACAGCAGGAAATTCCAAAGAAGGGAAAAACATACAAAATCACATCACCAACAACAAAAACTAAAATAACAGGAACTAGTAATCACTGGTCATTAATATCCCTTAATATAAATGGACTCAATTCACCTATAGAAAGACACAGGCTAACAGATTGGATACAAAAACAGAATCCATCCTTCTGCTGCATACAAGAAACACATGTCAACCTCAAAGACAGGCATCACCTCAAAGTAAAGCATTGGGGAAAAATTTTTCCAATAAAATAGACCTATGAAACAAGCTGGAGTAGCTATCCTAATATCTAACAAAATAGACTTCAAACCAAAATCAATCAAAAGAAACAAAGAAGGACATTTCAAATTAGTCACAGGAAAAATCCATCAAGAGGAAATCTTAATATTGAACATCTATGCCCTGAATAGAAGGGTACTGTCATATGTAAAAAAAAAAAAAAAACAAACTTCTAAAGCTTAAATCACACATCAAACCCCACATAATAATACTGGGAGACTTCAACACCCCACTCTCACCACTGAACAGGTCTGTCAGACAGAAAATTAACAGAGAAATAAGAGAACTATCAGATATTAGGACTCAAATGAACTTAACAGACATCTATAGAACATTTTCTCCAAACATAAAAGAATATACCTTCTTCTCAGCACCTCATGGAACCTTCTCAAAAATTAACCACATACAGGAAACAAAACAAAGCTCCACAGATACAAAAAAAAATGAATAACCCCATGTATCTTATCGGATCACTATGGCTTAAAATTAGAATTCAAAAACAACGCTAATTACAGAAAGCCCATAAACATATGGAAATTAAACGATACTCACCTGAATCATCAATAGGTCAAGGAAGAAATAAAGGAAGAAATTGAAGACTTCCTAAAATTTAATAAAATGACCACACAACATACCCAAATTTATGGGACACACACAAAAAAAGCAGTGTTAAGAGGAAAGTTCATAGCATTAAATGCTTACATACAGAAGCTGGAAAAATCCCACACTAGTGAATTAATTCAAAAACTCTCGAAGAAAAAGAAAAAAACTTACTCAGGAGAACTAGACCACAGGAAATAATCAAAATGAGAGCTCTAATCGACAAAATAGAAACAAAGAAAACAGTACAAAGAATCAATGAGACAAAGAGTTTGTTCTTTAAGAAAATCAACAAAATAGACAAACCTTTATCCAAACTACCCAAAATGCTGGGAATAGGCAAATTAACAAAATCAGAAATGAAAAGGGGAACATAACAACAGACATGGAGAAAATCCAGAGAATCATTAGGTCGTATTTCAAAAACATGTACTCCACAAAATTGGAAAATTTAAAGAAAATTGACAACTTTCTGGATAAATATCACTTACCAAAATTAAATCAGGACCAGATAAGTAAGTTAAATAGACCTATAACTGCTAAAGAAATAGAAACAGTCATTAAAAGTCTCTAAACCAAAAAAGCCCAGGATCAGATGGTTTCAGCTCAGAATTCTACAATATTTTCAAAGAAGAAATAATACCAATACTCCTCAAATTGTTCCATACAAAAGAAACAGAAGGAACATTGCCAAACTCTTTTTATGAGGCTATAATTACCACGACACCCAAACCACATAAAGGCATAACTAAGAAAGAGAATTACAAACCAATCTCATTCATGAACACTGATGCAGAAATACTCAATAAAATACTGGAAATCTAATCCAGGAACATATCAAAAAAATCATTCACCATGATCGAGTCAGTTTCATCCCAGAGATGCAGGGATGGTACAACATACAAAAATTTTTCAATGTTATCCACCATATAAACAAACTGAAAAATAAAAACCATATGATCATCACATTAGATGCTGAAAAAGCCTTCGACAAAGTACATCTTTTCATGATAAACATCTTAGAGAGAGAAGGAATACAAGAAACATACCTAAACACAATAAAGGAAATATACAGCAAGCCAATAGCCAACATCAAACTAAATGGAGAAAAACTCACAGCGATCCCACTGAAGTTGCGGACAATACAAGGTTATTCACTCTTTCCATATCTACTCAATATAGTTCTTGCGGTGTTAGTGAGAGCAACAAGACAACATAAGGAGATCAAGGGGATACAAATTGGAAAAGAAGCCAAACTCCCACTCTTTGCTGATGATATGATCGTTTACATAATCGACCCCAAAAATTCTACTAAGTAACTTCTACAACTCATAAACACTTTCAGTAATGTGGCAGGATACAAGACTAACTCAAAGAAAATCAGTAGCCCTCCTTTACACAGATGATAAATGGGCTGAAAAGAAATCCGAGAAACATCACCCTTCACAATAGACACAAATAGCATAAAATATCTCGGAGTAATTCTAACCAAACAAGTGGAAGACTTGTATGACAAGAACTTTAAATCTTTGAAGAAAGAAATGGAAGAAGATATCAGAAAGTGGAAAGATCTCCTATGCTCTTGGTTAGGTAGAATTAACATAGTAAAAATGGCAATCTTACCTAAAGCAATCTATGAATTCAATGCAATGCCCATCAATATTCCAGTAAAATTCTTCATAGACCTCAAAAGAACAGTACTCATCTTCATATGGAAAAGCAAAAAACCCAAGATAGCCAAAATAATCCTGTACAAAAAAGGAACTTCTGGAGGCATCACAATTCATGACTTCAAACTCTACTACAGAGTTACAGTACTGAAAACAGCTTGGTATTAGCATAAAAACAGACAGAAGGACCAATAGAACCAAATTGAAAACCCAGATATTAATCCACATACCTACAAACACCTAATTTCTGACAAAAAAAGGAAAAAAAAACCATAAAATGGAAAAAAGAAAGCATATTCAACAAATGGTGCTGACATAACTGGATATCAACATGTAGAAGAATGAAAATAGGTCCATAGCTATCACCATTCAGAAAACTCAAGTCCAAATGAGTCAAAGACCTGAACATAAAGCCAACTGCACTGAACCTCATAGAAGAGAAAGTGAGAAGTACAATTGAACGCACTGGCACAGGAGACCACTTCCTAAATATAACCCTAATATCACAGACACTGAGAGAAACAATAAATGGGACCTCCTGAAACTGAAAATCCTCTGAAAAGCAAAGGACGTGGTTCACAAGACAAAACAGCAGCCTACAGAATGGGAAAGGTTCTTCACCAACCCTCCATCAGACATAGGTCTTATATCCAAAATATACAAAGAATTCAAGAAATTGGTCATCAAAATAACAAATTATCCAATAAAAATGGTGTACCAACCTAAACAGAGAACTCTCAACAGAGGAAACTAAAATGGTTGAAAGACATTTAAAGAAATGCTCAACATCCTTAGCCATCAGAGAAATGCAAATCAAAATAACTCTGAGATTTCATCTTACATCTGTAAGATTGGCAAAGTTCAAAAACACTGATGACAACTTATACTGGAGAAGATGTAGGGTAAAGGGAACACTCCTGCATTGCTGCTGGGAGTACAGTCCCTTTGGATATCAGTGTGGCAATTTCTCAGAAAATTAGGAAACAACCTTCCTCAAGACCCAGCAATACCACTTTTGGGTATATACCCAAAGGATGCTCAGTAGTACCACAAGGACATGTACTCAACTGTGGTCATAGTAGCATTGTTTGTCATAGCCAAAACCTGGAAACAACCTAAATGTCCCTTGACTGAAAAATAGATAAGGAAAATTTGGTACATTTACACAATGGAGTACTACACAGCAAAACAAAATAATGACATCTTGAAATTTGCAGGCAAATGGATGGATCTAGAAAACATCATATTGAGTGAGGTAACCCAGACTCGGAAAGACAAATATCATACATACTCATTCATAGGTGGCTTTTAGACATAAAGCAAGGGAAAGTAGCATACAAGTCACAGTCCCAGAGAACCCAGACAACAATGAGGACATCAAGAGAGACATACATAGATCTAATCTATATGGGAAGTAGAAAAAGACAAGATCTCCTGAGTGAATTGGTACCATGGGGACCATGGGAGAGTGTAGAAGGGGAGGGGAAAGGAAGGAAGGGGAACAGAAAAAAATTTATAGCTCAATAAAATCAATAAAAAAGAAATGATTTCACCAAAAACATACATAGTACCTGACCCTATCATAAATTCGAGTAAAGTATATGATTCAATATGTATTCAATATTAAAAAAAACAAAATTTAACTGTGCTTATCTCTCTTAATTAACAGTGCACAGCCAGCAATTAATTGACAATTTTGTCCTTTACCACTCAGGACAACTTTGACTTTAGGAGCACTATGCATTCTTGTTTAAAATAATACTGATTATATATCTATATCTATATATCAATGCATACAAGTTTCATATATTTTTACTACATTGAAAGCAGATTGATGATATTCATAGGGAGTGTCAATATTAGCAGTTAGACTTGCAAAATAGGAGTCTCAATTCAGCAAAATCACCAAAGCCAATTAATGTCATACCCAACTATAAAGATGTGTAAAGAATAACAACTATTTTATGACTTTTCAATTACAATTATTAATTTATGCATATTTTACTTGTCAATTTCTTTAAAATCGATTTTCCAGCTCTCTCTGCTGAATACAAATTTTATTGGTGAGCATAAACCAATAAAATGTGCACATAAAAAAGGAGACTTTTCTCTCCATCCAAGTAACTCCATTTCATTCACAATGTCAAAATACTCAGTTGTTTGATTTCCAAATAGCAGCAAATGTCATGCAACTGTTCAGAAAGGTAATATTGAAGTGTCTTGTTCTTTCTAAAGGAGAGTCTAGGTGCTGATGTAGTTGAGGACTCTAACACAAGACAAACTGAGAATCTAAAACCCAAAGTTCAGTAGACGCGTTCTTCATCAGACTATATTGTTTAGCAATATTACTTAATCTATGAGTGTCCCTGACAGAACCTTAAACTAATTTTAATGGGATGTTGAAAAGGTAATTGGATGTTGTTGGTCTGTTTCATGTTTACCTCAGACTAGAAGGAGTCAAATCTCAAACACTCATATTGGATCGAGAATGCTCAAAGACAACATCACACTCCTAATTCCATTCTCCATAAAGACTCCAGCAATGTGCAAAATCAAAATCAGAAGCCCATGTTCTATCTTACTTGATATCATCCTTCAATTGGCAGCAAAACTGTCCCTGCATCTTGGTACTCCCATAACTGTGGTAAGCATTTGTAAACTCAGGATGCCTCTGAAATCTGCATATCCTTCAAGTATCACTTTCTAGCAAATGTCCTATATTTTTAGAAACTAAAGTAAACAAACAAAACTTTAAAAATCTGGACACAGAAGAAAATGTAGCTGGACCACGATGGCACACACCTTCAATCCCACCACTGGGGGAGGGGGGTAGAAGCAGGCAGATCTCTGTGAGTTTGAGGTCAGACTGGTCTACAGAATGAGTTCCAGGACAGCCAGGGCTACACAAAGAAACTCTTTGTCTTGGAAAAAAAAGAGAGAGAGAGAATGTACATTAAATAACTGTGTCCCCAAAATGGCTGTGCCAATTATATCGGCTTATGTAGGCTGTCAGTTATTGAGACTGGTGTGCCCACTGTGTACTTTCCCTCTACTACTTGAGTGCCACCATTTTTCCTCTACTATCATGTTACATAATTGACAGTTTGCTTTTTTCCAAAATGCAACTCTATGTAAATAATTTGCTATTTTACATTCTTTACTGGTTCCCCGCAGTTTCCAAGATAACATCTAGTATTGTATTATGGTCTACAAAGACCTTTCACAATCTGGTCCTTGCTTGTCTTCTAGCATTATCTCCCATCACCTCTTGCCCCCCTCCAAGTTTAGGTAAACTGACTTACCTATGGCTTCTTGTGTCTGCTTCTTGTGTCCCTTGGAACCTTAACGGAAGCTATTTTCCTGCTAACTTGCTTGCCCTTAAACCTGGCCCCTTCTCCAGATCCTTAAAGATTCAGCTCCAACCTTATCACTCCCTAAGATCATTTTTCAGTTCTTCTATATTTAATATATGAAAAACAGATAAAGTGTAAGTGTCCCTCTTCCATACGTAGGGTTTCCCCATAGCACCTGATACTTCCATAATTATAGGTTTCCCTAATTATCTTCCTTACTCTACTTGAATTTCCTGGTAGTCAGAGACCCTGTTTTATAAATTTCTATATTTTCTATTTTCTATTCTATTGCAATGCCTGGCTCAGAATGGATGCTTAACAATTGATGGCTTAACCGGTATAATCAAAGAAAGGAAAATATTCGACAACCCAGGGACACACACACATTTTATATGCATATATTAGTTTATGATAGGTAGAGATTTGACCTTAAAGGCTTTAGTGTGAAAAACGTGAGTGAAATAGTCATAATTCCTTACCCATGGCAATTCTCAGACATCCCCTTCAATCCCTTTGGTATCCCAGCTTTTGGAATGCAGGCCTCTGACATGCTCTGATTATTTCAAAGGCTTTTAGGCCTCCTGATTATGTTCTTGGTACTATCTCAATTTCCTATTGTGGTCTGATACTGAGCCTTGTTCTTTTTGCTAGGGTGAGTCCTTCTTCTGTACCTCCCTTTGATGTAATTCTGTTTCCTTTTGGGATAATTGATTGCCAATCATATCCAGCATGAAATTTTTCTTTGTCCAGGTTTCTTAATAGTTTAAATGTACCAATATTTTAAAAATACAGCAAACGAACCATAAACCATTGAATAGAGCCAATAGCAGCATACATATTAATGAGATCTTGTAGAGAAGGGGTAAGAAGGCATAAAAGTGCTGCTATTTAGGAGTGTCCTTTCACTGGATGTGTAGGGAAGCTTCTTGCATGATGTTCCCTACTGTACCTGTAATCCCATGCTGAAGTCTTTGCTGAAGAGGTGGTAGTCTAGTTGTAAAGAGAGACTACTTGCCAGGTGTAATGGCTCGCTCCTGTGATCCCAGCAACCAGGGAGAGAAACTCAGGAGAATTGTTCCAACTTAAGAGACAGTCTGAGCTACAGTGTAGAACCATGAATCAAGAAGGAGAGGAGCAAGGAGAGGGGAATGGAAAGAAAGGGGGAAGGGAAGGAGTGAGGGATGAAAGAGGAGAGCTACATGGGCCTTTCTTCTGATACATTTTTTTTCACCTGTAAAATATTGCATTTAACAGGCATTACAAAAGTCTGAGCTAGAACCTGACCTCCAAAGGAAGTCATTGATCAAAGGAGTAGATAATGAACAGAATGACAAAGAATTTTAAAACTAGCATGCCAAGTAGCTCACATCCACCTTCTCATAAAACCCTTCAGACTTTTTACTTTGAAAAATGCTTAATACTTAGGATTACCTACATAATTTTCCATTGGCCTGGATTTGAAATAAACAAGCGAGTCTCCATGTAAACTGGGATGTGGTCATATTTCTCTTAGGACAGGACCAGTTAATCTCCCTCACTGGTGGTTTATGTATTAGGCTGGGGATGAAGCACAGTGGAAGAGCTCCAGCCTAGCATTTACAAGTTTCTGGGTACTATCTGCTACACCACTAGAAAAATAAACAGAAGGATACATAGTGATGTAAAATGCACATGTTTCCTGTCTTTTGTCCCATGTTTTTGATTTAATTGTAAAATGGCCAAATGTACAGTGAAGGATATTAGATCTTCCCCCAGTTTGGCCAAAGAGTAAAGAAATCAATTTTCCTCCACTAATTTTGCCTCCTGGTCCTTTTTGTTGAGATACATGGAAAGTAAGGTGCTAGGTAGGGACGTAAGTGTGTGGTAACATTGCTAGGAAACTGAATTGCAGGTCAATTTCCATGCATTCATTCACCAGATGGTGTTTTCCACTGAACTTTATTAGGGTTGATAAGGCCAAATAGTTCTCCTTTAATAGATCCTAGAATCCTATAGAGATACACTATTATCCTGTTACTAATCACAATTTCTGTTTAAAAAATGTGCGTAAATATCCTCAGGAGTAAGTTGCATCTGCTCTAAAACAGCTGTTGCCCTTTAGACATAATTCTTCAGTACAGGTCTTTCAACTGCTACTGACCCCCAAGAAGGTATCAAATAATACATTTGCTTTATTGAATAATAATTTGCAATATGCTTTAAAGGTCTCCCTTTCCTCTTGGGCCATTGTTGTTTTAGTGCTTTTGAAGCCTTCAGCCTGTTACATTTTTATAATCCCCTGGCCACATTAAACTTTTTTTTGTAAGATCTAGTATATGACAAAATCATCTCTGTGTGGAGATTAGCACATTATAGATCCCTTCCCCTCTCATATGCCTCTCACAGGAAAAGAATCATAAACACAAGACTCTTTCCCTGTCACTTGAACTATCTGGTTTTATTATAAAGAATGCCATCAATGTTAGCAAATGTGCCTCTCCAAACCAACCCTGAGGGGGAGAGACAGATGAATGATTTATAAAATGTAATGGAGTTTTGTTTGCATGACACAAATAAGTAAAATATTCCTTTAAACATGAATTATTAAGGATTTCTGGTGATTTTCAAACTAGACAAGACACAATTATAGATTTTTAGTGTTTGCTGATGAGTCCATTATGTAGAGTGTTTTTCAAAACGTCCTATTATGAATAAAGAGACATACAATGCCACTGTTTTCCCAGAGAATGGCATAGATTTTGGTGATAGAATTCAACAGTGATTATCTATGACTTGGCAACAACTAAATTCTTAGCAAGAAGAAGTGTGATCAAGGGACAACAAAACTGATAATTAAGAGTAAAATTGTTTCTACACTCACAAATACACACACATGATGTGGGACAATGTTTTTTTTTAATTCTGTCACCTGTATTATTTTAATAAAACTCTGATTAGCTAATAGCCAGGAAGGAAGTATAGGCAGGGTAGCCAGGTAGGAAGTAGAGGCAAGGCAACAAGAACAGGAGAATTCTGGGAAGAGGAAAGAGTCAGTCTGCAGCCGTCACCCAGATACAGAGGAAGCAAGATGTGACTGCCTCACTAAAAATGGTACCAAGCTACATGACTAACACAGACAAGAATTATGGGCTAATATAAGTTATAAGAGTTAATGAGAAGCCTGAGCTAATAGGCCAATCAGTTTATAATTAATATAGACCTCTGTGTATTTCTTTGGGACTGAATGACTGTGGGACCTGGTGGAACAGGAACCTCTGTCAATACCACCATCACCACGACCACCACCAACAACAACAACGAGGAAATGAAAAATACATTACTTGTCACATGAATAAGAAACAGAACTTTAGCAGTGGTCGAGGAATTAAAGGCAAAAAAAACATAAGAGATAGAAATGTATATTAGTAGAACATGATATTTCATGTGATAAAAATAAGAGAGGAAGAAATAATGACTTAGAAATAGTATCATAACATCAAGAGTTTGAAAATAGGCTGAAATGATTTGAGAGAAATAAAAACATTTGAAACTACTTATAGGGCTTCTATTTGAAAGTGAGAGAAGTTATTCAAACAGGTAATGATTTTGTGATAAGGGCATTTGGTTGTCTATTCCCACTTCCAATATTTAAATGTTTCCAACACTGCATAGCAAGAAATACTATCTAAGAGTAGAGAAAGGCAGGTTACTTAGTCAAGGAGAGATGTAGTCCAAGAGAGCAAAGGATGCCATAGATGAATGCAAACATCATACAAAGAACTGAGAAAATATTTGCCAAGGATTACTTTTGTCAATAACGTGATCCTTTCTGTCTTACACACATTGTTCACACTCATTCTGTTTTGACCTCAGTTACTGAGGGTAGGTTGGGCCATCTACACTCATTCATCTTTCTTTGAAACTGTAAGAGTAGACTTACAAGAAATATTGCCTCTGAAATACTGTTAGAGTATTCAATATCTGAATTAGAGTAAGAGTGGTGAAATATTTTGCCTGATTTGCCACCAGATCTCCAGCTACACATTCTGGTATACAGATATTATGGAAGAGACAAGTCAACATTCTTATACACTAATAAAAACTCAGATCCCCCTTTCTGGGTTGTCTCAGTTAGGGTTACTCGTACCATGATGAAACACCATGACTAAAGGCAACTAGGGGATGAAAGGATTTATTTCAGTCACAGTTCACCATCAAAAGCAGTAAGGGCAGGAAATCAAACAGGGCAGGAACCTGGAGACAGGAGCTGATGCAGAGGTCATGGACAGGTGCTGCTTACTGGCTTGTTCATCATGGCTTGCTCAGCCTGCTTTTCTATAGAAACCCAGACCTGTCCAGGCAAAACCCCACCCACAATGGACTTGGCCCTCCCCCATCAATCACTGATTAAGAAAATGCCCTACAGGCTTACTTACAGCCCAATCTTATGTAGGCATTTTTTTTTAATTAAGGTTATCTCCACTTAAATGACTCTATGCCAAGTATACATGAAACTTTCCAGGACATGGAAGGAGAGTATGCTCATTTGTGTCCACCAGCTGCTCACTGTGTCGTGACGACTGTGATGATGTATCCCTAAGTGACAGTTTTCTCTCTTGGTATTCAGGATAATAGATAATAAAGAAATAAAAATGATGAGCATAGAGTTCATTTCAGGAATCCTTTGTCAGCTTTAGACAAAGATCTTTGTCTCCTTAAAAATAATGCAAGCAACCGTACGAGGGTCATGTTGCTGCAGGGACCATACTGATCTGGGAGGCCTATGCTGCCACCTGGGACCATGGAGACATCCCCTGGCTGCTGCTTGGGACCATGTCTGGGTCCTTGACCCTGCAGTGGCTAGGCTCAGGGGTGATGTCCATGGCTCCCATCACCACCACAGAGGCCCTGATCAGCTACTCGAGACAATGTTGGTGTCCAAGGGCCATGCTGCTGCCAGAGTCATACTGATCTTGGTGGCTTGTGCTACCCCAGGGGTCATGTGATGTCTGGGCCCAAGCTGCTGCTGAGGGCCATGTCTGTGTTCCTACTCGGCTAGGGTCTATGTTGATGTCCATGACCCAAGAGATCATAGGAACCATGCATGTTGAAGTCGGAGGGCTGTGCTGAGCTGCCCCTGCCCTTTCTGACCCTGAGATAGTTGGATACTGCAGTAGAACAGCTGGCCCTGCTCCTCAGAGGAGAGCTCCCCTGGACCACAACTTGGGACAGATGGCACCACCCCTCACCACCAGAGTGCACCTCACCCAGGCAGCACACTAGAGCTAATCGTGCTTGAGTAGCACCTGTAAGCTGGGCCTGTGGGTATGAGAGCAGGAGAGCTGACCCTGCCCACCCTCATATATGCCCCCTACAGTAAGCAATCGAGAGAGAAGGGCCTGTATCTTGTCTGGGCAAAAGAGTAGAGCTGGTCCTGGTGGTGTGAGTGGGGGGTAAGCCAGACCTGAAGGCCTGAGAGCAGGAGAACCGATCCCTCTTCTCACTGCAGGCTGCACTGTGTGAGCAGGCTCAGGAAGTGCTAGAGAGCTCACCCAGGTAGAGATGATGGTGGGATGACCAACCCAGCTACCACCCGGGCCCAGAACCAGGGCAATGAGTTGGCCCACCCCAACATCCACTTCATCTATGAGCTGCTGGAACCTGTGAAGGGGATGAACCTACAGATGCAAAGCAGCAGGATCTCCATGACACAGGACAGCAACAGGATATCCAAGAGGAGCCTCAGCAAGACTCCAGTATCCATAATGTAGCACAAACCAGGGCTTCGAACCAGACCAGTGACTCATAGCAATGAACACTTGCAAGTAAAGATGAATGGACCAAAGGGTGAACTGTGTGACTCACAGGGCCACATGATAGTTACTACTCTGAGCACCCCTTTTTACTTGTTTGGTTTGGTTTGGTTTTAGTTTATCTTTTAAATTTCATTTTGTTTTTGTTTTATAAGAACAGAAGGTAGATGTGAGGTGACAAGGAGATAAGTGGGATCAGAACGCATAATATGAAAGCCACAAAGAATCAGTAAAAGCTAAAAGAATACAAGAGAGAGAGAGAAAAGAATAATGCAGATAGTAGCAATTTCATTGTTACCATGTAATTTGTATTGTGCATCAGAAAAATATGTGCCCAGATTGAGACTAAATACACCAATAATTTGAGAGAAAGGATAATTTTTCTTAACAAATGACTGTGGGATTTATAGTTATCAAAAGATCTCAAAAAGCATAGTAGTGTTTGTGGAAAGCATATAGTGTGTGTGTGTGTGTGATTGTGTGTGTATACATGTGTGTGTGTTTATGTGTGTATACATGTGTGTGTGTGTTTGTGTGCATGTGCTCTTGTGCAGTGCCATTGGGTTTGTGTGATAGTCAAAGGACAACTTACAAGAATGGCTTCTCTTCTTATACCATGTGTGTTCCAGGCCCCAAATTCAACTTATTAGGTGTGACAACAAGCACCTTTACTTGCAGAGCCATCACTGGCCCCACATTTCTGATTTTCATTCTTATAGAAATCTTAGTGTGGATCTTTACAAACTAAAGGACAGGCTACTCTGACAGCAAATGACATATTACATTATACAAAACACTGATACAGTACCTTTTCTGAAAATCAAAGTTCAACTCAAATGAGATTACATATGTATCATGTGCTAATAAAAGACAGTAAAGCCTATATATTGACAATGCCTTTCTGGCAATCATATTACAATAAAATCAAATGTAGAATCCTGTGAACTTAGTCTTTGACATATACAGAAGCAGTTTGCTGTGAGCAACTACTATTAAGATAAAACTTGTAGTGTCCCCTAATTTATCAACACACAAAAAGTATTAGTTCTTAACCATAGACTTCCCCCAATTTTGTATTGTTTAATGAGCAAATAGAAAATTTTACCTTGGTCAATTAGGCTAACCTCGAAAATGCTACCTAGGCAGGTTAGTGGCAGCTGTCAATTCAAAACAGCTTCTCAGGACTGAGAGATGAGAAGAAAATGCTGAGTTTATAGGATTTGCTAAGACATGTATTTCGATAAAACATGGCTCCATACCAGAGAAGACGGTTAGTAGTCAGGGAAAATTCAGTAGGGCCAGCACTATTAAACTTTCCCTCTTTGTTCTGGGAGACTTAAGGCAAATCACTTTCTCAACCCTTTAAAAGCAGAGCTTGGTCTCCGTGCTTCATGGCTGCTGGCAAATGTGTTTGTACTAAGCTTTTGGTTGGCAAGATAAACTAAAACATTTAGAAGGAATAACTCTGAAAATTTTCCACTAACAGTTTTCAAAATTTATCAGACACGCTTTACTGAAGGGGCTATGCTATTATGCCTGTTGCCTGGGGAGACACATCATGCAGGTAATGAATGATTCACGGAGAAGCACACACTCACGTCAGACCCATTTGTACCCGCTGTCACAAAGCCACTGAGAGCTACTCTGTATGATTCACTGGGGGCCACTCTGGTCCCCAGGCACCCTATTCAGGATGAAGCTACAATATGAGAGGGCAGTCTTTCGCAGTTAGAGCAGTCAGGGGATGAAATCTCAGAGACAAGGAACAAAACAAGAGGAAAAATTCCTCATAGATTCAATAAGGAATCATTCCAAATTTGGGGACAATAAAGCTGTATTCATTAACGGAATTATCTTTGGTACTCAAATTTTCACTTTTATGACATTTTTGCTTTGACTTACCTAAAAGTCGTTTAAAGGCAATAAGAATACATATTCCAAACAAGTTACTGCTGGGTACTGTCTGAAGCACATATCATGATGACTCACATTCTCAACAGATCTATGCTGGCCTTTTCACAAACTATTTTGACTCATATGCCAGGAGCACAATTTCCTGTACTGAATTGGCCCTCCCCTTGAGTCACCCTAATCAGTGAATAAGATGTTTACACACAGACTGGGACAATTGAGTGCTGTATGGGCAGAGAGTGAAGAGCATTTCGAAATAGAATGTATTTCATACCCTCTGAGTGTGAACTGTGATGAAGAACTGACCGCCATTTGGGAAAATAAGGGAACCAAGGTCTCTGCACAAAGACCACCGCTTTGCTAAGCCAAATCTCCTCTGTTTATATTAGCGCCTGGGAGGCTGAGACTACAAGGACATTTTGTTCCACTGCTTAATGCTTTGTTATAATTGGAAAATTCCTTCCAGCCAGAGAATAAGGGAAGGAAATACTGATCCAGGCACATGACACGTGAAAGAAATCAGGGCAAGATTACTAGAGAATGAAACTCTTCTAAACACGCAAACTCAAATGCCCGCTTCACTGAGTTAAATAGCAAGTCTATCCAAATGCTTCCTAGGCCTGACTTTAGTCTTCAACTTCTTATTCTTAGTAGTGATTTTTATGGAAAATTTGGTATTACAAATATTGGATGGCAACACACCTAAACCACCAATTACTTGGCTTAGATAATTCTTACAAACTATTTATTATGTACATGTAAGGAAAGCACCTGTATTTACAACCATTTGTTTTGCTTCTGTCCTAGTGACTAAAGTCTTTTTGCAGAAGATAAATATTTCTATTGTCTTAGAATATAGATATATAATCAAGGTAGTCATTACTAAGAATTTTTACAGTATAATGATAATAGTCAAAGTTTATTGGGTAGTTAACATGTGTCATATACTGGACTATGTAATTAATATAAGCCTTTTGTAAATCTTTATTATCGTATTATTACTTTTTATTATTCTGGGACTAGGACTCAGGGCCATGTATATTTTAGTTAAGTTGTACAGCACAAAGCCATATTCACCCTCAGCCCACACATAAGCCCTTAGGATGCCTATATCAACTTCAACAGGTTCAAACAGCATCCAATCATGAAGGAGCAAGTGCGTTGGCAAAGGCCATCAGCATAAGAATCTATAGAACATTACAGAACGAGCCCTTAGTGCAACAGAGGCCATCAGAGAAAAGGAAGAGCATAAAAACAGAGTCAGGAAAAGCTTTGGAGAACAAGCAGAATTTCAGCAGAGCCCTGTGGAACAAATGCTGAGAGTGAAGGAAAATATTGTGAACAAAATGGCCAAAAGCAGATGAAATGACATCAACTAATCTAAAATGAATGGCTTAGCTTGAATGTATAATGTTGGCATTAAAATATTCTGCCAGTATTTCATTTCATTTTGTATGTCATGAGTTTCTAAGGAAAAATGCCAGCAGTGAAAGACAGGTATACACAATGAAATAATCTGGAAATGCAATGAATCTCGATCTTTGGAAAAAGAAAATCAAATATTTGATGGCTCCAAAGACATTCATTAAATGCTTCACTTGTTCTAAAAAGTGTTTCTTAAGGAAAAATGCTTGATATTACCTGTCATTTTATTGACAAGCCTGAAGTTCCTTTATTTTCTCTATTCTGACACTCACCAAATTCTGGGAAATCCACAGGGTAATATCTTCCTGACAAGAGGAATTATTTACAAATTGACATTTTTAGGACAGTCACATGTTAGACTAAAACATGTATCTATTCCCAGCATGTACACTGTCTCTTTTACCAACCATGCGCTGTTTCAACAGTTTAGCATCAGTGGGGTTGTTTTAATGTTTTTTTTCACAATAAAGATGGATCAGAGGGATTCTGTTTTTTCTATTATCTAAAAACATTCTAGAATGAAATAAACTAAGATTGATGCTTTGATAAACATAGAATAAGGAGTTAAGAAGCCATTTATTCCCATCTTTTACCAATATAAATAAAAGATATTTACTTTATAATAATGCACATTACACAATATCATTGAATTTTCATCAATACTCAGATACTATTTGTAACCATTTTTCATTATTCATTCTTACTAGAAGTACCTAGATTTAGATACAATCTTTTAAGTTAGTTATAACCAAAAGTTAAAACTGGTAAAACATCATTGTAATCCATTCCGGTTATTTCCATTCTAAAACAATAAGCCTTCAAACAATGGTATATTAAAGTATAAGTTGGGGTGGATATAATTCAGTGACTGAGCACATGTTTTGAATGTGTGAGGCTCTAAATTCAATTCCTAATACTGCACAAAAGATCCATTTAGCATGCATTTTATGTTGAATTATTATTCATAATATGAGAATATGCCATTAACCTTAATATAGGATGGGGTCTAACTAGTGATAAGCATTATTCTACACCCCTGTGTTTGAAATAGTAATATAATAATCCTTTGAGCCCCTCCTACTTTGTCTGATCTGCTCTAACGGCCCCAGGCAATTTGAGACTGCATTTCTAATCCTTGTCTGAGTCATAAAAATGCAGCATTTGTTTCCATATCTATTGTTGTCTACAGAGATATCTTGAAGGCAAAGGACAGTTTTTATTCTACCTTGTTTTGCTTTTGTTATTTTTTGGCAATATCACATGGTGTCTAGCAAGATACGATAGGAACAGATGAGTGAAATAGTAGGTAGCCAGTGCGTAAATTTAAAAGAGGGTAATGGGATTGCTGTAGGTCATGTTGTCTCAAAAGCACTTTTCATATTTTTCTTAATTAAATGTTTTTAAATTCTCCCAAGTGTGATTAACTTTGTGCTCATAAATTATTCTAGAAGAGACTGAAATCTCTTAGTCTATAATTAGCCATAGCACATTTCCTTAGGTTAGAATAGAGTTTCTAAATGAAACTCTATCACCCCAATAGAACCTTATCTCCCAAAGTGACTTTATTTTAAGTAGGAAAATAGTTCATCAAAGTACTGTAGAAAGTAAGCTCACTGATTCCCCATTGAGATACAGCCCAAGGGAAGTTGAGGGTACATTTGGGAAATTGAGGAGCTGTTGAATGGGGTGATCAGTGGTTATAATATTATTTCTCATGAGGACCAAACAATGTCCCGCTTGTTTTCAATGATAAATTGTGAGAGGAACACATTGATAGACAAGCAGGATAGTAGCAATACAAAATAAAGAAATTAAAGTTACCGTTATAAATCAATATTAACTTGGAAACATTTGTGAAATATATACATGAAGGCAGTCTACAAAGCTTCCGGGAAAAGTAACGAATGGCAGAGATTCAATATTCTTACATCTCTGTCAAAGCTCAGATCTAATGAAAGTTTTCTGGTAGAATACACAATGTTTGAAATGATCAAGAACTTTGAACTTTACGCTAAATCTGACCCTATTGTATGATTACAAGACAAATAATGAAGTATGCAGGAAGAAGCAACTTAATGAGATCTTTACTTCACATCGTGTTGCTTCCAAGGAATGGTGATCCTGGTGATAATGGATATGTTTCAGCCTCATGAATAGCTGAAATTCTGGATTTCAGTAGTAACATGTGAAGAAACAAAGACATGAAAAATGATAAGAAGTATCACGTGGAAAATAAATCCAAATGATAATCCCACAGTGAGACACATGAACGGTGACTGAAACTAAAAGCAGCAATTTGGGTTGCGATGTAACATCTGGAAAAGCTTTTATTAAAGAACTAGAATACAGGCATCATCTGGGTATATTGGGTGGTTTCTGGTAAGAAAATGTAAAATACACTTAAGTGTTAATGTTAGAAGGTTAAAAAAACAAGTATAGGGTGGTAGAATACTGAAAGGATGCTACTTTTTCTTATGTGTTTCTATGTTCATCCATTTTATCCATTTATACTTTCCTATTTATGATAAGCCTTTGATGCAATTTAGCAAATTATTGTTGACCTATTATTGACCCAGGCACTCTGGTACACACTCTACGTAGTTCAAAAGCCTCACAGTCTAATGTGAAGATCTGGGCTTAAGGCAAAAGAACCTCAGAAACAGTTAGGTTATGCATGACTTAAAATATGCACTTTTTATGAATTTGTTCATGTTGAATACCAAGGCAGATTGGAAAGATTTTCTAGAATGTAGTCTTTGAGATAAATTATACCTTGGATAAATTTTAAAGATTCCACAAGTAGAGGGTACTAAAAATGTACATAGGTCCTATTTATCTGCAATAATACTCCTAGTTAGAGTTAAAATAGAAACAAGGCTTGGGAAAGTTAGTCAGAATAATAATCTCAGCATAGGTTTCTTAAATAGTAAGAAATTAACTTTAATATAACAACATTTTAAATGATACATAGGAGAATGCAGCAAAAAATGAGTTTGCACCCAGATTTCAGGCAATCGCTAACTATATAGTCTCTGTACATTACCATACGTATGTATGTGATACGCGGAGATATTCATGTGTGACTTTTCCTTTTTTACAAATGGGAATATATTGCAAGTACTGTCCTGAATCGTAGTTTTTTTTGACATTGGTCATAAATGATTTCCTATTACTATCTACCTATCTTCTCCATTCTGTAATATGGTAGCACTGTGTGTATGTGTCCAGAGTATTTTAACCAGACATCTATTGGTGGGTATAGCTCTACCACCAGGATTTTACTTATAAAAACAATGTAAAATAGTAAAAAAATCCAGTGAACCCCTTTTTGTGTGCACGGTTTATCTGTGGTAGCAGGACTTCATCATGGAACAATTGATACTTTGGTAAGGTAAGTATTGCTGTAGGGATCTGTCCTGTATATTTTAGGATGCTTGGAGCACTCCTTAGTTCTATTCACTAGATTCTAGTGACATAGACTACAACAGAGATAAACAAAATTGTCTGTAGGCATTGTCTAATGTCCCCTTTGAGAGGAAACTGCCCCAGCTTGAGAGCTACTCTACAGAAAATGTTCTAGTAATGGCTTTAAACCATGTTAAGACGTTTATTGATTGTGTTGCTTATAAGCAAAATTTGGTATTTGTCTCTTTATTTTATACCATGCTTTCTCACTCATGAATCTAACTAAATATATTTTTCAAAACACATAAGCCATTTATATTTCCTTTATTATTTATTTATATTAACCTTTTGTCAGTCATAGGTTACAAAATATTTCCATTTCATTGTTTTATTTTCTGTGCAGAAATTCAGTATTTATATGGTTGCATTTATTAATTTTTCTACTACAATATCTAGACTTTGTGCCTTAGACCACTTACATTTTCAAATCTCCATTTACTACTCCATATCATGGTCTAAATTTACTTGTAACAATTTTATGATTTCACTCAAAACATTACAGTTGTTAGATGTTAGTTAGATGTCCAGATGTTAGTAGCAGTACTAACATCAACTAGAAAGTCTGTTAGAGAAACATTTTTTTCTTTTCTCTATGTACTGAGGGGTATCTAGGTTTATCTTTTCCAAGTCCTGTATGTAATTCCATGTTGAGGAAAGGCTGAGAGCCACTGGCTAGACACAGAAGGTCAGTGACATAGTTGATGCACTGATCACAGCAAGAGTTATGAAGAGCAATAGTAGAAGGAAAAGGTTGAGTAGAAATGCCACCATACTGTCAACTGATTGGCTATGGAAGGAAGTGAAAATGAAAGCGTCTAAGGCTGGGGTTTTAAAGGTAGGCGACTGGAGAATTGATAGTATCAATAAGAAAAGCAGAGGTGTAGGAGGAAAATCTTATATAGAACAGAAGGATCAGAGTGAGTTATTTTCTAATGTGTTATGAAATATTTTAGAACTTGAAGGATATATTAATATAATTACCACCCACAACATACCACCCAGCTTAGAAACATAACCAACATAGTAGAAGCCTTTGTGTAATCTTTCACTATTGAATTCTGATTTCTATTCTAACAATGTGGTGAATAAGACTTTAAAAAATTTAGATCATCTTCATTCTCTCACCCTGTTTCAAAGATGTGTAGGTACATAGAAGTATTAAAAACATGTTCTTTTATTGTTTTGTCTGTCTACAAAATATGTAGAAATGGAATATACATACATTCAACACTGATCGTTCTTGTTCATTATTATATGTTATCTCATTTATTTCCACTTTATTTACTTTTACTATTTGGTATATACCTTTATTATCCAAAATTTGTGTATTTATTACCCTGTCTGATAGATGAATTGTTTAAACACTATTTCTCTAGCTGAGCATGACGACACACACATTTAATACTAGTAGAGACAAGCTGCTCTCTCTGAGTTCAAGGCCAGCCTAGTCTGTATAATAAGACCCTGTCTCAAACAAAAAAAGTATCTTGGAGTATTCTTAGAAATTAAGATATTATTCTAAGTATCTTACAAATGTTTTAGAACAATTACAGAATAATTTTTGGGAAGTATACTTACAAGCAGAATTACAAATTTGTAGGACCCACCTTTACTTTTTCTACATACAAACAGCCTCCTCAGAAACTGCATCAATTTAAATTGATACCAACAATGTTATCTGTTCCCATACACTTTCGTGAAAGCTCAGTAGAGCCAGAAACTGCATTTTTATTAATGCAGTGGGTTAGAAAATTACATGTCACTTTGGATGTCATTTTTATGTCTCTAAATACAAGTTCAACTTCTTCCCCTGTTTTATTAGCAATTCAGGTTTCCTGTTATGTGTCGTGAACTACTTACCCATGAGCTGCCTGGATTTCTTATGGATTGTCTAATCTACTTATTGATTAGTAGGAATTATTTTCATTACATAACTATCAGTTGATTTTGTGCCTTTTTACCATTCTTTTAATATTTTTCAAATGGCACTTTTATGAAAAGTGTTTATTTTAATACAGGAAAATAGCCATTTCATTCTCATTTATTTTTATTAAAACTTAAAAATATCATGTCTGATCCTGAGCTCATACAGTCTATCCTCTTTATGATGTTGAAAAACATTTTCACCCTTTTATTTTTTAAATAAATAGTTCCAGGTTAAATTTGTTTGTTCTTAGATCTTTTAGATGCACATAACTAGCAGACTATTATTTATTGAGCTGCCTATTCATCAATGCTCATCTTTTGTATCAAATTTTCCTTTATGTAAAAAACTTTTCCTAAGATTGCTCTTCTATTCGCTTGCTTCTTACATAAGATAATTGTAGTAATTATCATAGTCTTTGCAAACCTTGATATCAGTAAGCCATATCTCTTTCCCATATCCCATGATTGTAAACATTTATTAGACTATTTTGAATCCTTTATTCTTCTGTAGTTTGAAGTCAGTTACTATGCTTCTATTTCAAAGCAAATACCCTTGTGACCTTGATTGGAATAACATTGAATATATGCATAGACTAGAGATAACTGCCATGTAATAGCAAAGTATCACTTAGCTAAGCCTTCATTTATCTAAATCTTTCAATAAAGTCTTGTATTTCCTTCCCCAATATATTAAATATCGTTTTTAGACATATATATGTATACACACACACACACACACACACACATCTTAATTCTCTAGGGTTAGAATTCATTAAACTTCTTAAATGGGTTCTTCTTTCTTTCTTTCTTTCTTTCTTTCTTTCTTTCTTCCTTCCTTCCTTCCTTCCTTCCTTCCTTCCTTCCTTCCTTTCTTTCTTTTTCGAGATAGAGTTTCCCTGTGCAGCTTTGGAGCCTGTCCTGGTGTTCTCTCTATCGACCAGGCTGGCTTCAAACTCACAGAAATCCACCTGCCTCTGCCTCCCTAGTGCTAGGATTAAAGGTGTGTGCCACCACTGCCCAGATAAACATTTTCATTTTTCAAATGTTTGTTCCTAGTATATAGGAATATAATCAATTGGTGATGACCTATCATAGATTCCAAGGGTTTGGAGATTAGGTGAAGTTTTAAATTTAAATTTTGAAGGATTTTAAAGTTTATACATTTTTAAACCTTTGACTCCAAATCCACAGGATCTGATGTCCTTATATGGTGTCCTCAGGTATTCACTCAGCAACACATGATAAATAAATATTTTTGAAAAAGCATGTGCTTTCCCTAAATTTTCATTTATTCTAGAAGTTTGCCTTTACATATTTTCTTGTTAATTTATATCCATTATAGCTTATTTTTTCTTTTTTAAAAAATCTTTAAAACAATATTTTTTATTTTACATACCAATTCCAGTTCCCCCTCCCTCCCTCCTCCTGCTCTCTCCACTTTCCCCACCCTAACACTATCCACTCCTCAGAGAGGGTAAGGCCTCCAACTGGGAATCAACAAAGTCTGGCACATCACTTGAGGCAAGACTAAGGCCCTGCCCCCTGTATCTAGGCTGAGCAAGGTATCCCTCCATAGGGAATGGGCTCCAAAAATCCAGTTCATGCATTAGGGATAAATCCTGATCCCACTGTCACTGGCCCCACAAACTGCTCAAGCCACACAACTGCTACTCACATTTAAAGAGCCTAGTTTGGTCCTATGCAAGTTCTCCAGCTGTCAGTCCGGAGTAAGTATATACCGTGTTTGTCTTTCTGGGTCTCAGTTACCTCACTTAGGATAGGTTTTCTAGTTCCATCCATTTGCCTACAAGATTTCATTCATTTGACTGCAAGTATCATTGCCCAAGTTTAAATGCATAATATTGTTTATTTGTGTTCTTATTCTCACTTGCATGGTTTCCAATACACATTGTGAAAGGTTATTCCATTTTATTAGCCTTTTTCAGAAAACAAACTTTCAGAATGTCAGCTCTCTCTGTTCCATTTTTCTGCTTTATTAATTTTATTTTTTTCCTTTGTGTTTATTTTTTCTTCTACTATTCTAGACATTAGCTAATTTATAACCTTTATTTTTTTTACTTAAATTTGTCTTTTAGATTTAATTTTTACATATGTGTGTTTAGTCTCCATGCATGTATGTGCACCATTTGTGTGTGTGTGTGTGTGAGAGAGAGAGAGAGAGAGAGAGAGAGAGAGATCATAAGTTTTCACATAAAGCGTTCCTCTTTGAGACCTTGGAGCACACAGCTCTAAATGGGCTTTCTCCATCAAATCCCTCCCCTCAGAGTTCAGGGAACCCTGTGGAAGAGGAGACTGGAGAAGGGGAGACAGAGTGGCTGGAGGACACTAGGAGAACAAGTCCCTCTAGATCAACAAAACAAAGCTCATATGAACTCACAGAGCATGAATCAGCAAGCACATGACCTACATGGGTCTGTACCATGTCCTCTGAATATATATTATAGCTTTCAGTTTAGTGTTTTTTTATGGGGCTTCTGAGTATGTGAGCAAGTGGGGATCTGACTCTTGTGCCTTCTCTCAGGGCTCTTTTCCTTCTGTAGGTTTAACCTTGTACAACTTCGATGTGATGTTTTTTGTTTCATCTTTTATTTTGTTAAAAATTAAAGGTACACACACACACACATTTCCTCTCTGTAAATACTTTTCAATTTTCTATGAGTTTTAAACTCATGGATATTTATTTAATGCATATTTTAAGTTTGTACAGAATTCTATATATTTTAAAAGCATATAATTTTTAGAGTTGATGCTAGTGGTTAACAAAATATGATTTATAGTCAATATATTATATCAGAAATATTGATTATTGTCTTATGGCCTACTAAGTGAGAATTTTAGTAAATAGTACATGATAAATACTCCCTAAATACTAGAGATAAGATTTTTCACTAAGTTAAATTTATTAATCATGTAATACAAATCTTGGATGAGAGAGATTGCAAACTATGCCTAGTGGATCAAGTCTAATCTGCTCTTGGTTTAGCATGTAAGTTGTAGTGGTTTGAATGAAAGTGGCCCACATAGACTCACATACTTGAATGATTGCTTCCCAGCTGCTAGCACTATTGGAAAGGATTAGGGGGTGTGGTCTAGGAAGGAGGTGTGTCACTGGGGACTGGCTTTGAGGATTCTAAAGCCCATGTGATTCCTAGTTAGCTCCTCACACTGCCTAGTGGTTGTTGTTTCAACATGTAAGCTCTCAGCTACTGCTCTAGTGCCATGCCTCCCTGTCTGATGCCATGTTCCCTGCCATGATGGTCACATACTAACCCTATGGAACAGTAAACCCCAATCAAGTTCTTTCTTTAAAGTGGCCTTGGTTATGATGTTTCATCACAGCAGCAGAAAAGTAGCTAAGGCAGAAGGTAAAAACAAGTTTTAAGGTGAAAATTAGCAAATGTAGACTTTTTTATATATGAAAACATTAAGATATTAAAGTTCCATTGTTTAAATAGTTATATTGGAAACAGCCATGATCATTCATGTGTATATTGTGTAAGTCTGATTTCATCCAACATTGGTACATTGTGAAGTTGAAAATATTTACTATTGTAAGGCTCATTTTATCTGACAAATAGTATAACTATGCAAGTGTTGGCAAGGTGCATTAGTATATGCCTGACAATTTTTATTCTGCCTTTTATTTTCAATGTTTCTACTTCTCTTATATTTGAGGCAACATAGAAGGAGGTACGATATAGTGGGCACTTTTCTTTGGGCCACCATCCAGCTCCCAAATAAGGACATGGAGAGTTATTATTGATTATAAATGCTTATCCTTAGCTTAGACTTGTCCCACTATTGCTTTTAATTTAATTTACCTGTTTCTATTTATCTATATTTTGCCTCAGGTTTTTTTTAACATTTTTTTTTTCATTCTGCATGTCCTACTTTCCTGCTTCCTCCATGTCTATTTATCTGGCCCCTGTCATCTCCCTGTCATCTCTTCTTTCTTCCTCAAGCCGAAATTTCTCCTCCTATTTACTCTCTCTGCCAAGAAGCCCACCTATGCCTCCTTCCTCACTATTGGCCATTCATGTTTATTAGACCAATCAGTTGCCTTAGGCAGGCAAGCTAAAACAGCAAAAGATCTTTTCATAATTAAACAAATGTAACACATCTTTAAATTGTTAAACAAATACAACGCATATTTGCATAGTTAAATATTCCACAACATGGATGGGGGGGAATAAATAGTACTAAAGATGTTTGAAAAGTTATAGGGAACCTTTTTAATGTTTACTTAAAATTAGGCACAAATTAGTGTATCTGTCTACCTATATCTAAATCTGTATTTATCTATAAGTATCTTCAATAAAATTATTCCACTTGGTGTGACATTTCTTCAAGAGCCATAGACTAGCTAAGAAAAAATCCAGTACCAGGCATGGGAAATCTCCCTTTGAGTTGTTGGCCAGGGGAGTTCAAGGGACTCCTCAAACAATATAAGTTATCTCTGTTTTTCTTATTTGTCTCTCAGACATAGTACATTTTAAAGACCTAGTATGAAAATCACTGTGGTGCCCATTTGCTAAAATAGTCTATTTATACTACTATTTATACTGTGATTGCTGACATTCTGCTATTTTACTTGATAAATTTTATGGACATTTTTTCTAAAAATGGCCTTTTTCTCTTTAAATAATTGTTTTTTAATATTCTGAAGTTTTATTATTCTGTGCATAAGTACTGTGTGTCTGCATATATGTACATGGCTCTGAAGATTTAGCATTTTTCTCCTTGGTATAATTTTTCTCATAGTCTTATTCTTTCTTTACTTTTAGGATTCTGATTAGATATATATAAAAGATCTTGCTGTTCTATCCTCCATATTTTCAATATATTTTATATTTGTCTCTACGTAACACATTTTGACAATATGCTCAGATTTTTCCTCCAGCTCATGAATCCTCTCTTTACCCTTAATCTCCTGTTAAATCTACCTACTGAATTTTCATTTCTGAAAAATACATTTGGCTGTTTGAAAATAAAATATTTTAGAAATTGCATTTTCACTTTCATTCATGCTGCTGATGTTTTACACTCTTTAAATGTAAAGGTAACTTCTATTATTTGATAATTACAATAAATTAAGTTCTTAAATTTTCAATTCAGCTGTTCTGTTGTTTTCACATGTTTCTCAGTTTATGTTCATAAAGATTTTATTAATGAAAGTCCCACAAAGCATGGGTTAAGATGAAAACCTCCAAAAAGAAGTTAGCTTTGCATCTTCCAAGAGCCCTGGGATAAAGGCAGTCTCTAACCATTTTTAAGGCAACTTCTCTGCTTTCATGGCCATACAGATGCTGCATTCTTAGTGTTGGCATCACAAGGGCAGGAAGCTACCTAGACAATTTTGCATTTCACCAAGACAGATTAGTTTACTTTTATTTCCCTTTGTTTATTGCCATATGCCTTTGAGTCGGTTATTTCCCTTGTGGCTGTAATCTTTTACAGATTTGGGTGGGCAGCTTCAGTCTGGAATAAGTACATTCATAAATAAGGTTTCCCCACTTTCTCCTTGCATGACTGTTAAAATGCAACGTGGCAGTTTAAGAAGATGTAAAAATATTACCCAGACAGCAACAACTTCGTTCTTAATTTCTGGCGCTGAATTTGGGGGTGTGTGTGTGGATGGTCACCATGGCTGTTTTCATTAAATTCTTGTAAGAGCAGTTACATTTTATTTAGTTTTTATTTAGTTTTTATTACTTTTTAGATTTAGCATTGGAAGTATTAAGTTTCACTATGATAATTTCAAACACGCTATGCTTTTGTTGACCCTCTTCCTTTGTTCACTCCTATTTGTTCCCTCCCTTGGCCCAGGAGACTCCTCTCTGCTTAAAGGGGCACATGTATTCCACTAGTCTCCTTTCCCCCTCCTCAGCCTTCCCCTCAAGTCCTTCTTTTTTATGTTTATCTTTCTAGTTTCAAGACATACATGCATATATATATATAAATGCAAAATTAAAACTTAGGAACCACATATGGGAACAAATATGTAGTATTTGTATTTCTGAGAAATGTAACCTTATTTCCAGTTTCATTTCCTTTTCTGCAACTTTCAGGATTTCATTTTGATCCATAACTGAATAAATTTCAATTATGCATATATTCTGTATTTTCTTATCCATTCATCTATTGGTGGACATCTAGGGTAGTTTAATTTCTCAGCTCTTGTGAATGGAGCAGTAGTTAAAAAAAGGATATGCAAATAACTGTGTGGTAGAATGTAGACCAAAAATTAAACACGAAAAAAAAATCAATAAATGGACTAACAAACTGAATACACAGCTTTTAAAAGGAGAATAATACAGATCCAATAAAAAAAATTTAAAATTTAAGCATCTTGACCATCAGGGAAATCAAATTAAAATGTCTTTGAGATTCCTCCTTACCTCAACCAGAATTTACATTTTCAAAATGAGCACTACATGTCTTTCAGTATTGATAAAGATTTTATCATAACGATCTCTTGGGAATCTAAGTGGCTATACTGTACAAACTAAGACACTTCTACATGCATGTCTTTAATACTGATCTGGAGGAGCAGTGGGTAGAAAGTTATTTTTTCTTTTTATTGAATACATAACAAAAGAATCCTGGAATGATACTTTATGTAGAATTCTGGCTATACAGTATATCTGTCAAGTTAATCATCAGGTATATTTTTGAGTCAAGACCAGAAAAGGTTAATTTTCTAAAGTCTTTTTTAAGAAATTTGCTGAACTGCATGAAAATCAGTGGACAGTGCATCTGAAGAATAGTTATTTAGAAATTTTCAAACTTACACTCAATCAATCAATAAATTTTAAGTAATATATACTCATGATCTGCTCTCATAGGTCATCAAAATACCTGCAAATTTATAAGACATACACACACCCTACTGTTATTGTGACATGTGATATGTACAAATCAATCTTATATACCTAGTACATAATTATCTTTATGTTTTGTGATTTATATAGAGACTTTTTGTCTTATATAAAATTAGCTTAAAACAAAATTCAAAGAAACAGTGTCAAAAATTGTAGAGTAGATGTGTAGGCATGCTGGAGGAATCAAAACAAAATGAGAAAGCATTTTGTTTCTCATCTGACCTAATTTAGATTTCAAATTTGAAATTATCATTTATTTCCAGGCATATACAGAGTGGCCCAGAGAAGGTAAAGGACACTGCTGATATTATTTGGGTCTAGGAGTGTGGAATCTATTTACTATCCCTAAGGGCTCAACAAGATCCAGTGGTGATTCCTAATTTGGGATGACAGGTGAGGACATTGACCCCACTATTGTCTGTGAGAAACACCTAGATGTCAGAATTCTTTCCTGAACGATGCTGGACATGCTCAGCATTCCTGTAGGAAACAATCCCCTGTTATGTAAACATAATTTCTGTGAGAGATGCAATTACATATGAGTAATTAGATTTGTGGTGAAACCTCTTGTTTGGAAGGGCAAATATGTTAACTACTGCCCTAAGAATAGTGTAATTTTTTTGTAATAACAATAATGTGAAGATGATATATTTTCATAAGTTTTCAAAAGTAAAGCTCAACACATATCTACTAAAGTCTAGAAAACAAGATTGTATCTTGGCTGAAATACTATGGCTAAAATTGGCTAAAATGACCAGATTTAGCACAGTATTTGCAAACTTGTCAGTAAGAGCTACCCCCCACCAAGACCTGTGGCCACTTTGATTCTGACAGATAGACATGTATAAAGAGATTAGCACCTTCCAGTGATAAAGAAACCTGGATAGCTCGTGAGGACATTAAAAATAATCAAAATAATGCCTAGTATTTGTAAGGACTATTACACAAAGAGAGAAAATGAAATAACAGTTTTTCACAGTTTTATTAAAGAAGTACATATTTTTTTTCTCTTCCCCATAAATACTTAAAGAAAAAAACCTTTGTCACTTATATTTTCAAAAACTAGCTAATAAAGTAAATTCATAAGCAACTAGATTATCCATAAAGGATATTTTCAGTACATATGGCAGAGACCTTGGATATCAGTTTCCCATGTATATTGAAGTATCTTCAAAATCATGAATGGTTCAAGACAGAGATAACTGCGTCAATATTTTTAGAATTTAACTGCCTAACATTAGGAGAAAGGATGGTGCCTAGAAACACGGCTGAAGCAAGACAAACTACACCCTCCAGCTCTGGGGAGCACTTCTGAAATACCTTGGCCCCCGAAGGCCTAAAATAGGTCTTGTTTTACTACTCCTATGAGGACTACAGTGACAGGGTACATGAAGAATGACACTCGTTAGCCTTCACAGCCTGATATTTGTGTCAGGAAGCTTTCCAAGAGGTCAGTGGGAAAACGAGTTGTCATGAGGTAAGCCCCTAAGAGCTGTTCAATAAGCACTTTCTGAATTCATTCATTCATTCAGCCAGCAGGTTTGTGCTGGGAGACAAGGACAAATGGGAGACTATAAAGCAGAGAAGGCTACTAGTATATTACAGCAACAGGGCGGATCAGAGAATAAACAACCAAACACATAAGATAACCTAAGTTAGTAATATGTTCCATGTGAAGAAAAAAAACAAAATAATGGGATTAAGGGTTCTTGAAGGGATGGGGAGTAGGAGATACTTTACTTAAATTTGTGAGCAAAGAACTCTCAGATGACACAAAAACGGAGCTACAAGGAGCCATGAAAGTTGCCACACATGGAACGGGAGACAAGTCATGCCACTACAGCCAGTGAGTACCATAGGGCCTGACTGACAACAAAAGCAGCATCATTGCATAAGGTGGATGGAAAGAGAATTTCCAGCAACTCTGAAATCTGAAAGGCAAATTTGGGTCATTGTTCAAAGAACATATTTTAAAAAATCAGCAAGGGCACAGGACCCAAGAGGTCAACTTAAACACACAAGCGTGATCAGACTCCAAGGCAGCAATGTTGACCCCTGGCTGCTTTTCTGCTTCTTTCTTCTAAGCCTATAGATCAGCAAGTGAGGGACACTGTAGGTGGAAGCATCAGCACGAGACACCCAGGTTTCTCTGATTTTTCTTATAGATCGGAGACTACAATTATCAAGATTTTCACAAACCTTTTTATATCCTCTCCTTTGTCAGTTAAGCACAAACCATTATTGCCCCTTTTTCTGTAGTGTAATATCCTTTTGAGAATTTCTTCTTCAAACACAAGCAGTCAACACATGAAGTGATATCCTGTTCATTTGTGTCTTCCTTTCTGAAACAGTCACAAAAGCACAAGGTCCAGGAGCAGCCTTTGCTGAGCTTTCACGTTTCTTTCCTCTCTCCGTCTGCTGTGTGGGGTTGCTATGGGAATGCAAGGCAAAGTGGCACTCAAAGCTGAATTGCATAAAATCAATGGAAACTCCAGGTGTGAGTATAACACTGTGAAGTCTGTAATCTGTCTTGCAAAACTGTAATTAGGTACTTGGAAGGAGGAGACGGAAGGTAGAATGTGAAGAGGAGGAATGGATGTGGGAAGAGGAGGAGCTGGTGGAGGAATTAGAGGAAAGATGAGATATTACCATTACAGTTTTGATTCACATGTTGCAATTAGCCAACATTTGAATTTCTAAGCTAATAGAGAGCTATTCACTCACCCATAACCCCCAACACACCCCACCCCCAGGGCTCTCTTCTCTTGTGATCATCTGGGTGCTGTATTTAAGAAAGACACAGAAAATGTATACCATATGAATTCCAAAGAGTGGATGGTAGGCTTGACAGAAAATATCTAGGAAAGGTTTTGTGCACATAGTAGTGTCGGGAGGATTCATGAAGGAGAGGTTTGGAATATGGGTCCTTGGTCAAAGAGAACAATTTGAGCAAAACAAAACAAAACAAAACAAAACAAAACAAAACAAAACAAAAAACCAGACATGATATGGGATTTCCCCAAACTGTAGCAAGTCATCATTGGTGACATCTTAAGATAAGACTCTTTGCTGGTTAATATCACTTGTCCACTTGGCAAGTTCTAGGGTCACTAGGCAAACAAATCTCTAGGAATGCCCGTGACATTCCTAGATTAGGTCAACCTAGTCGACAAGATTTACCCAGAATGAATATGAAGGAGAAAGCCAGCTAGGTACAGCTTTCTGCTTCCTGCCTACACCATTAGTCTCAAGCCAAGATGAACTGAATCCACGTGAACTGTAAGCCAAAACAAACCCTTCCACCTTAATTTGTTTCTTGTCTGGTACAGCAATGAGAAAAGTAGCTAGTACAGATGGCTTATGTCTGCTTTTACACATAGTTACGGCTACACCCACACAGATGGTCGGTCAGCAGTATTTATAGGCGCTGATCTCTTGCTGGTCCTCTTAGATGTAAAAGAAATTATTTAGGCACTTATTCAAAAGAACCCACATAATATTGGCAAAGGAATCATTGCTCCTGGCAGTCCTTTAACTTTTTAAAAACAATATTTTATTAATTCTTGGAGAATTTCATACAATTTTTAACCTCCCTGCTCAGTCGTCTCCTCCAAGATCCACCCCTAATTTCAAACCCACCCAACTTTGTTCCCTGTCTCACTCTCTTTCCCTTTTTAAGCACATCTAGTCCAATTTGTGCTTGGCAGACCTTTAAAAAATGTCTATTCAAAAAAATGTATCTCAGCTTTAACCTCTCTCAGCACAAGTTGCTAACTTTAAATGTCTGCCTAAATAAGATGCTAAAAACTGGGTGACCCATCTCAGAATAAGACTCATTTCAGAAACTATAAGAAACAATCACCGCGCTGTAAATCCCATGATCATGCATTACCAGAAGACTTACACACTAACCCCACCCATAGCAACTGCCAAGAAACAGCTTGGAAATACAAAGAAGGGCTGGTGAAGCGGCCTGGCACTTGAGAGCACCCACCTCTCTTGCAAAGGACCAGAGTTTGATTCCTGAATCCATGCTGGCCAGCTCTCGGTCGCCTCTAACTGCAGCCCCAAGGAATCCAGTGCCCTCTTTTGGCATCTGAGGGCATCTGCAGGTGATGATGCAGACATACACAGACACAGAAAAAAAAATGAATATAAAACAAAGCTGAAAAACAAACTAAAAAACATGTGATGGACCATTTTCAGATGGGTCACTGTAAGCTGCAAAGAACAGAGGCCGACACAGCCATGTTTCACTTATCTGATAAGACAGGTTAGACTGTCTTTGGAATTAAAAAAAAAGAACAAAAAACAAAAACAAAACAGGCCACAAAGAAAGAGATGTTTCTTTACCTGGTCAGAACGGGTACCAGTAAAGCAGTTGTTAGTAACTAACAAGATAATTTGTCTTAAGACCTCTTTCAGTCAGAGAGTGCTCACATGCATCCAGCGCCTATTTGCTGCTAATTTGAAGATGACCCCGTGAGAATAAAGGAGACCCAACATTCTCATGGTGTGGTAGTAAGAGTATACACTCTGTCAAAGGTGCATATATTCATGCCCTTTCCTTTAAGTGAAATAGATTTAATCTATCAGGCTTGGGAGCTTAGTGTTTACCTCTAGTTTGCTAAGGCTGAGATTTCTTCCCTCTGATGCTCAGAGTACTCAAATGTTAACAAAGTGATCAGGCCCCTGATGTTCCAAACAATAACAATAAATAATCTCTAGAATGTCTCAGCATCTCTCCTGAGAGGGAGCCCAAGACATGTGCCAGTTTTCACTTAGCAGTCTTTACTGTGTAGAGCATTCCAGAGTGGTAAAAGCCATTGCTAGCAGGGTCTTCTTACCTAGTAAGAGCAATAAATCTTTATAATCCAGAGCTATAGTTGCCCTGCCTCTGCTACCAAGTTTACAAAAGAGCTCATAGGATACAACTTAGAGACAATTCACACATGACAGACATGAATTATTTAGATAGAAATTGAGAGATCATTACATCTAGGCCTCAGGAAATGAAACATCAAAGCTCCAATGCCTAATACTAGGGCCCTCTAAATTTCTAGCTAGTTTAATCTGGTATTTAGGCCCAATGACAAACGCCTGATATTCAAGGCCTAAAAAGAATTGTACTAGTCTCTTTCTAGCCATTATGTCCACAGACAATGTAGTTTAGCAAAATTTCGATAAATGATATCAAGGACAAAGATTGACTATGTAATTTGTGGATTCCACTACAAAAAAAGGCCTGACCCTTTATATATGTTTGGTGGCACATGTCTATATACCAGCAATTAGGAGGCTAAGGTAAGAGGATTTCTGTGAGTTCAAGATGAACCCATACGACATAATAACTTTTAGGCCAGACTGGTCTACAAAGTAAGATCTTGTTTCTCCAACCCACATATTTATAAGAAAAGAGTTCCAGACAGAGTCAGAGCATTAGCCCAAAGGACTTCATAGTTTACATGCCCTGCCATGGGTATACCTAAAGAAATACTAAATGTCATTTTCTAAAGAAGCTATAGAAAAATGAAGCAGGAGCCGGGGATATTGACACAACATTAATCCATGTACTCAGAAGCACGTAAGTTTGAAGCCAGTCTGGTCTACATGGCAAGTTCAAGTTCCAGAACAGCCAGAGCTAAAGAGCAATATCCTGATTAAGAATAAAAAGCTGAGGCAGAGGAGGAAGAAGCCAAATGATAGAAACATAATATTTTTTAAAAAGTATAAATCAAGATCCTTAATTTTAAAATTTTATTTAAAAAATAATTACAGATAAAAGTGAGATGTTTCCATGGGTCTTGAAATATAGTCCTCAAAGCAGCTTCAAAGGTCTTATTTTAGGTGGCATGGGTACTTAGAAATGGGAGTATAGTTTCTCCTTCCGCAACTCAGCTCACTTCCCAGTTTTATATCCCATCATGCCTTGTTTGTATTTCTTCAGAATGGATCTCCTTATCTTGATGTAGTCAACAAAGCAAAAACAAAACAAGCTAAATTTCCCTCCAATCTTAGAATTTCCCAAGGGCCTTCTCTCCCTTATTCCTTGGCAAGGTACTTTGCATTCAGAACTCCAGGCTTTACTTAATTCCTAGTACAATTCCATAGGATCAGTGATTGACAGCCCTGAAGCCTCTGCTCATTAAGATATGCCTTTTTAGGCTTAGGCCTTTAGCTCCGCCTACTTCATTCAAGGGAAATCACTCTCAGAACACCCTGCAGAACAGTTTGCTTCCCACTGCCATCATATCTTAACTCAGCAGGAAGAAATATACATGCAAGAAGAGAAAAATGAGTTTCCTTTAGAGCTTCAGGGGATCTTTAAGCACCTTCTGGGTAAGCTGCCTCTTCTCACATCAACTAGGTTTTTTTTTTAATCCTGCAATTTAAGACTTTTGTACATCAAGTTACCTGAAGCAAGCCCAAGAACCAAGAATCTGACTCCTTAAAAATATCTAGGATGATAATTTACAATTTCTAAGTCAATGAAATTCTGATCAAATTAAATCACATGTGCAAATGGAAACAGCAAGGTAGAGCTCTTACACTTTAAAACATGAAGCATGGTATATGTATGTAAGTGTGAAAACCTTGGTCACTGAATTCCTTCTAATGCTACCTCTACAAATTGCCTAAAAGCCACACAATTTCACTTGAACATTCTCTTTCCTACAAATAGTGAAAGTGGGTCATAGAGAAGGCAAGAGAGTTACCTAGCATCATTATTATTATACTGTTGTAACTGGTAGATTCCAGACTGTCTTTCTTCATTCAGCATATTGCAGGGCACCTTCTACCTACCAAATCAGCCAGAATTGAATCAAAAATATATTCCTCCAATTTCCAACAGGATTATTTCTCAACAAATCTACTGTATAAACTGAAAATGCATTGAGCACATCTGATAAATAGAACATGCTATCTTAGCAACGTTGCACACTGTACAGTGTGACTTAGTTCCTGTTGTCATAGTAGGGACCACCCATTTCCTACTGCAGCTAACATCACCATGGAGAATTGGACCATCTATACCTAGCAAATGAATTCATGAAAATTTGAAGGACAAAGTACTGTTCCTCTTGCCTGCAAATTCCTTTTACACTACTGAGAGGCAGAAATACTGTGAACTGAACAATGGTAAGGGTAAGGGAGAGTGTAGACGGGTAGTGGCTTGTTGATACTGTCTCCCCATCACACATTTAACTTGGGGCACGGTACAGTAGACTCACAGTTGTCTTTTAAAAGTTACATTTATGCATCCATTTAATCTTGTGAATATCAGTGGACATCTTGAGAGAGTCCATTCTCTCCTTCCAACATATAGATTCCAGAAATGAAAAAGCATGTTACTCAACTTGACAGCAATTTTCCTTTTTTATGTAGCCATCTTGCTGACCCTAAAAGACCTCTTTTAAATACATTCAGAATGCAATTTATCAGTTTCTAAAGAATGCTTATGAAGCAAAGAAAAGAAGTGCTAATCTTTGACATGGGGCTGGGGTTTCTTCATTTAATTTTACTTATGTGTGCGTGTGTGTGTGTGTGTGTGTGTGTGTGTGTGTGTGTGTGTGTTACTATGGTAGATTGGTATATGTGTAGAGGTCAGAGCTAATCTTTGACATGGGGCTGGGGTTTCTTCATTTAATTTTACTTGTGTGTGTGTGTGTGTATGTGTGTTACTATGGTAGATTAGTATATGTGTAGAGGTCAGAGCATAACTATTGATTTCTCTCATGCTATCTTGTGAGATATGGAGATTGAATTTAGGTCATCAGACTTGCTTATACCTACTTGTATCTACTTAGACATCTTGTTTTTTCATAACGTCTCTTGTATTAATCATCGTTGGCATATTTAACATACTTATATTAACCTAAAGTTATACAAATAACATAACACAAAATCTGATTTATAAATAAAGTGTGGAATATAATGAATATACTGATCTTTCTGCTCTTTTTTTCCATTTAACAATATTTTTTCAGACAATGTGTCTTGATTATGTTTTTTGCTCTCTTTAGTCCTCCCAGTTCTCCCCACTTACCATCCCATCCAGATCCACACCCTTTCTGTCTCTCATTAGAAAACAAAAAGGCATCTATGGAGTGATACTAAATTAAAATACAATAAGATAAAATAATAACTAAAATATAGGAATAGGACAAAACAAACAAATAAAAAACAAAAAGAAAAGAACCCAAGAAAAGGTACAAGGAACAGATACTGACACAGAGATTTACTTGTTTACGCAGCATGAATCTCTAAAAGCCACAAAGTATGGAAGCCATAATATATATTCAAAGGATCTGTAGTGTAAAAAATAGAAAGAATTTATATTTATATATCCATTAAGATATATATATTATAATATCTATCCATATATGGTATATAATAAAATAAATATAGAAACATATAAATACAGAATTTTTAAAATAAAAAGTCCTAATATGGCATTATGAGATAAGAAAACCCCCAAAATGACACTGAGTTCATTTTCTCTTGTCCACATACTAAATTTTCATTTGCAAGTGGTTATCAATTGGAGATTGCTTCTAGGTTACCGATGGGGGCATTGTTCACTTCTCCTTTCAGCTCTAGGGCCCCACCTGGTGCAGACCTGTGCAGGCCCTGTACAGGCTGCCTTGGTCTCTATGAGTTCATATGTATGTGTCAATCCTGTTGGTGTAAGGGACCTTGTTTCCTTGTCCTCCATCCCCTCTTGCTCTTACACTCTTTTGCCTCCTATTCTGCATGGTTCCCTGAACCCTGAGGGGAGGGATTTGATGGATACATCCCTTTTATTGCTGAATATTTCAAGGTTTCTCACTCTCTGCATGTCTGACTGAGGACTTCTACATTTGTTCTCATCTGATACAGGAGGAAGCTTCTCTGATGATGGCTGAGTAGGCAATGATCTATGAGTATAGCAAAATGTCATTAGGAGTCATTTTATTGCTATGTTTTTTAACAGAACAGTGGTACTTAGTTTTACCCTAGGTTCTTGAGCTACCTAGTTTCAGGCTCTTTGTTACCCAAGCAGTGTTAGGTATGGGCTCCATCTAGAGGGTGGGGCCTTAAGTTAAATCAGATATTGGTTGGTTACTTCTACAAGCTTTGTGCCACCATTATCCTAACATATTTTGTAGATGGAACACTATTGAAGATCAAAGGTCTGTGGCTTGGTATTTACATTTCTCTTTTGGTAGCATGTAGAATACCTTTCTATACCAAATATGATAGAACGTAGAGATGAAGGCTCTATGTAGGTATCAGATTTACTTCTGCATGGTCAATGAGTTGTATAGACATTATCTTTAGCAATATATTTGTGGAGAGCAACTTATAGTCTTGGCAACAGCCTGGGTTGTTTGATGGTTTTCATTGGACCCCTTTGGCCAACAACTCAATTAGATGCATCCCAATTCTGGGAATAGATTTGGTGATAAGAGATGTCCAGTTGAGTCTCTGTCATCCCATTATTTGGTGATTTCATTGAGATAAACTTCATATCAATCATGGTCTCCTCCCACTCTTCAACTGGACTTTGGGAGCTCAGTCCAGTGATCCGATGTGGGTCTCTGCCTCTGTTTCCATCTGTTGTTGGACAAAGGTTCTATAGTGATATTTAAGAAAGTCATCAGTCAGACTGCAGTGCAAGGCCAGTTTGGGCACCTTCTCCTCTATTACTTAGGGTCTTAGCTGGGGTCTTCCTTGTGGATTCTTGAAAATTTTTCTAGACCCAGGTTTATTGTTAGCACCATAATGGCTCCCTAAATCAAGATATCTCTTTCCTTCCTCTCATCTCTGTCCTTCCTCCATCTTGTCTATCCCATTCCTTCATGTTCTCCTACCTGACCTAATGGGAGCTCACAAACTCCAGCCGGACAGTGAAGGAAAAAGCATAGGTCCAAACTAGTCCCTCTGAAATGTGGTTCACAGTTGCCTGGCTAGGGCAGACTGTGGGGCCACTGGCACTTGTACTAGCTTTTTGGGACCCTATTCTCTTTGTATGGAGACCTTACTCAGCCTAGATATAGTAGGGAGGGCCTTGGACCTTCTCCAAAGCAATGTGCCTTACCCTCTCTGTGGAGTGGATGGGGGGGTGGAGTTGGGGGGGGTAAATGGAGGGAATGGGAGGAGGAGTGGGAGTGGGAACTTGGATTGGTATATATAATAAAAAAAGATAATTTGTTTTCTTTTTTAAAAAATGAAAAGAAAATTATAAAAAAGAAAAATTAACTTCATATATGTACATATTTTATGAAGCTTCTGTTGTACTGGGTTTCCATACTACCCCTTAAGTGGTTCTTAGTTTGAGCTGTCTTGTAACATGAGGGGCCGACTTGTTGGGGTTTCTGTCCTGTCCAGCCCCCCAGCTGTTTAGTCCCAAAGAAAATCACACAGAGATATCTATAAGTTATAAAGCTGATTGGCCCATTAGCTCATGCTTCTTATTAGTTCTTGAAACTTATTATTATTACCCATTATTCTGATCTATTTTAGCCATGTGGCTCAGTACCTTTTTCAGTGGGGCAGATCACATCCTGCTGCTTTGGTGATCTGTACAGGAGTGGGAGGAATCAACTTTCTCCTTCCCAGAATTCTCCTGTTCTCATTGCATCATTTCTACTTCCTGTCTGGTTTTCTCACCTATATTTCCTGCCTGGCCAATCAGCATTTATTTAAAACATGACTGACAGAATACAGACAATTCTCCCACACCACTGTCTCTCCCTACATTCCTTCCCTTGTACCCTTCTTGGCCATTTCCACTCAGACATCTTACAAGCACTGTTTTTGTTTTTGGAGACAGGGTCTCAATTTGTAGCCCAGTATTGCTGGAAATCACTTTGTAGTATAGGATAGCTTCAAGCTGGTGGGTCTATATCTTTCTCAGTTTCCTAATAACTATGATTACAAGTGTGAACTGCTAGGCTTAGCACCAGTTCTTTATTATAAACTTCGTTTCACCTCAGAAAGCAAGTTTGGATAATTATGAATATGTTTCAAGACAACTACTGCTAGATTTCTCAGTGTTCCCCTCCCCCATTTGCAAACCACTTTGCTGTTCTCTGACAGTTGTTAAAAAAAATAGGGACAACTAACTGCACTGACAAGATACTGTTTATACATAAATCTCTCAACAAACAAACTTTAGAAGTGGATCAACTGCAATTTAACTCCTTGTGTTTCTTCTGGAAGTGAACTTTCTGAAACTAAGTGGAAGAAAGTCATATACATTGTGCTGGGTCTGTAAATACATTAGAAGCCCTATTGATGAATAAGGGTTAATATTTTAGAACGCTACAGTGATAGTGGTACAGTAAGTGGAGAGTGTCCTGCTAAGCTGGAATGATTTTCCATTATATTGCAAGGAATATAAAGCTTAGACACCCTACCTGAGAAATGAGATACTTGCACAGAAAGCATGCCAGGCAGCTAGAGACTCTTCTATGTTTACATCAACTGGTGAGGCTGTCCCCATACTGCAAAGCAAGTTTAGTGATACAAAAAGTGAAGGCTGATTATTCTTTCCTGTATGTTTTCAAGCTATAACCACAGAGTAGGTGAGCCTCTGACCATACTCTCTGCTCTAACATGGTATTAGGAGTTCCACTTAAACTGCCATAACCCGGTAATATTTTCTTTCATGAGAAAGACAGCAACATCTAGCTCTCCCTAGGAATATGCAGGAGTTAATCCCAGTTAAAGCACAGTTAAAATATGTTAAAATTACTCAGTGTTGGTGGTATGCATTTTTATGTTTTTCTTGTTAGCATTTCTTCTAATGTCCATTTTCCTATGTATAAAAAAAGATGTTGTAGGATGGTAGAATCAGAGTCCTTAAATAAAAGGTGTTAGATTCTTCATGATTCTCTGGCAACATTGTGCAAAAGGACTATCAGTAAAACTTCCAGCCTACCCTTATGCTAATAACAATCTTCTATGACCCTCACTGAGGACTTGATAACACCACGCAATGACTGCTGCTGATCATCCTAGCTCCAGAAAGCAGGGCCTCAGCCAATGCATATGAAAGTGCTTTTTTATCAGGTGTTCTGTTCTCACAAGTCTTGATAACATCTAAAGTCTGGATGATCCTACAACTAATAATTCCTCGATAGTCAGGCAGAGAGAGTGGACTTTTGTTGCTAGATTGTTGTGACTGGCCCAAACACAAAACCTCTTTGGCTGTGATTTGTGTGCAAGTGACAAAACTGTGATTAATCTAAAGCAAAAGCCCAGGATCTGTACAAAACATGTGCCCATGCTTGTTCAAAACATTTCTTCTTGTGCTATGTTAACATACTGCCCAGTATTGCTTAATGGGTCCACTGGAAGCCATTTTATTGTGCTTCTTTCTCTGGCATTCAACAAAAGGTCAAAGAAGACATTTTCTGGTGTGCTTATTTTCTTGTCTCCTTTTAGTAGAATGGACTGAGCTGCTTAACAGAAAAAGGAATCAGCAGAATCAGCAGACTAGAGGCAATGACAGAGGCTACAGAGTGGAAGTGGTGGCAACATCTGTGTAGCTGGCACACTGAGTTGTGAAAGTGGCAAGGCAATTGGTCACTTGAAAGCTGAAGAAGAAACAGGCAAACAGTTTGAGAGTAGCCAGTGGGACCATGATTTATCCCTTCTGCTTGAACTGGTGCCTATTCTTTTTGGAGAGATCCCTTGCTCTTTGGATACTTTGCTCAGCCTAGATATAGTGGGGTGGGCCTTGGCCCTCAAAGTGATGTGCCAGACTTTGTTGACTACCAAATGGAAGCCTTACCCTCTCTGGGGAATGGGTTGGGGATAGGGTGAGGGAAGGTGGAGGAGAGGGAGGGGGAACTGAGATTGGTATGCAAAATGAGCAAAGAGTATTTTAAAAAAAAATAAATAAAATTTAAAAAGAACTCCTTTACAAGTTGCCCTTGAAAGCTGGATGTATTACTTGTAATCAAACCTGCTGTGGGACAATGGTTTTGTGCCCTATAAAGATTTGTTAGTTATTCTGGTTTAATAAAATGCTGATTGGCCAATAGTCATACAGGAAATATAGGCGGGGTGACCAAAACAGTAGAATTCTGGGAAGAGAAAAAGATCAGTCTGCAGTCGTCATCCAGATAAAGAGGAAGCAAGATGAGAATGTCTCACTGATAAAAGGTACCAAATGATGTGGCTAACACAGACAAGAATTATGGGCTAATTTAAGATGTAAGAGTTCAAAAGAAGTCTGAGCTAATAGGCCAACTGGTTTATAATTAATGTAGACCTCTGTGTGTTTTCTTTGAGGCTGAACAGCTGTGGAACCAAGCAGGACAGAAATCTCTGTCAACAAATGGTGCCAATGTAAACAATTACATCCACATAAAGCCTGAGAGAGCTTGGGAAGTAATTCTAGATACAAAAACACATGGTTGAACATGGTTTCTTCGTAGCAGCATTTTCTCAGGTGGGATCTGTTTGCTAGAGAAAAGTGTGTCTCATTTAGGAGAGGCTTACTGACTCAGCTTTAGCTGCAAAACCTTGCAGGTCTTTTAAGAGGCCCTGACACCAAACACTTCAATGATGTTTTTAAATAGCTGACAACATGCTTCTTGGTGGTGGCAGTGACTTTGAAACTCCATAGGGTTATGGCAATAAACATGGCTCCCGCCAGTACCTCTGCCATGAAGCTGCTCCCTCAGAAATGTAAGGAATGGTGTGGATCCAGCCATCAAAATCACGGCTTTAATTCTAGCCATATTGCTTAGTGAATTAAAGACTCATGTGGTCAGAAAAAAAAGAGAGAAATACAGTAGAGAGATATTCAAATGACATAAAACCTCTACACAGTTTACAGTGTATTTAAAAAGATATGTAGACTTGGGAGAACAAAAGGATAAAGTCTTGAAAAAAAGAGAGTAGTTGGGTATGGTGGCACATACCTTTAATCCCAGCACTTGGAAGTCAGAGTCAGGTGGATCTCTGTGAGTTCAAGGACGGCCTGGTCTATAGAGTGAGTTCCAGGACAGCCAAAGATACACAGAGAAACCTTGTCTCAAAAAACCAAAAATTAAAATAAAAGAAAAGAAAATAGAGTTTAAAATAAAGCTACATAAAGATGGAAAATACACAGAGAATCTGAATACTGTGTGTTATTGTGTTGTCTTTGAATTATTTGATGGTTGAGGAAGGAACAACAGTTGCAAAAAGACATTTGATTATAAATGCTGCTGGATTAATCCAACATATATATTTTGAAAATGCCTTGACTCCAAATTTAAGTCAAAAGATATGTTACTTTGGAGAAGAGGTTTTGCTTTTGTTTCCACAGAACGTGAGAGTCTGTGGATTCATTCTGGCTTAAGAAAAATCAGGTTTGACTAAGGAAGTCCCCCTGAAAAATTTCTAGTACAACCTGATGGCCCAGATGATCCAACATTTTCAAAATATTCCAGTCAGGACTTATCATAATCCTAAATTTTCTTTAGGTCCCCATAAGATTATCTGTGTCCCCAATCAGAAAATAAAACCTACACCCACATTCCCCCAAAATGGACTATGGATGTTTGTCTTTGTTTAGAGTGTTGGTTACGACTTGTTATGAATAATGGTCAGAAAGAAAGCTAAACAAAGAAGATTAGACTCAGGTTTTTGTTCTGAAAAAAAGGGGGGAATAGTACTGTGAGACAGTGGTCTTGTACCCTATAAAGATTTGTCCATTGTATTGGTTAAATAAAATGCTGATTGGCCAATAACCAAGCAGGAAGTATAGGCAGGGAAACTAGAACAGAAGAATTCTAGGAAGAGGAAAGTTTAAGTCTGCAGTCGTAACCCAGACCAAGAGGAAGCAAGATGAGAATGTCTCATTGATAAAAAGTACCAAGCCATGTGGCTAATAGAGACAAGAATTACCAGTTAATGTAAGATGCAAGAATTAGTTTATAAGAAAGTCTAAGCTAATAGGCCAAGCAGTTTATAATTAATGTAGACCTCTGCGTTTCTTTGGGACTGAGTGGCTGCGGGATAGTGTGGGACAAAAACCCGTTAATACAAACCTAATTCAGAAGTGATGTACTGCTGAAAAGTAGAACAAAATCTAGCTCACAAATACTACACTAGAACACATTAATTATTTTCTGATTACAGCACTCTGGTCAGATTTGGAAAACAGTCATTGCTAATTGACAGAGAGCTATTTTTGAATGAAATGCAAAATCAATCAGCAAACTGAATTTCCTATGTTTGACAACAGAATTACTTGGCATTCTTCTAAATGTACCCATTTAGTCAGTCCATGAATGTAAGAGGTTAGTAGATGATGTGAAAACATATTTTGTTTGCTCTCTAAAGGATAGATATATGTCATATTCTTTTATTTATCAAGGTGCAAATGATATTCCAAAATCATTTGATTCTGTGACATGACCCACAGTGCTATGACAGCAGAGTCATATTTTGTGCTGTTTCTATTGTTAAAGTAAATGTATGCTACATAAAAGTGAACTACACAGAGTTCTCATGATTTACTATATACTTGACAGCATGTTGAAGGATGCATCTGGACTACACAATAGTATACAGGAATTAGCCAATAATCCTTTAACTGCTTGGGCCATAAACTTTTGGCTTTTCTCTGTATGTTAGCACTTTTGAGCACCAAAACACATACCTGTTCTTCAAAATGTTAGTTTTATTTTTAATGTAGGTCAATTTAGAAGAAAGTAAAGATCACTTTATAAAATTTTAATCTTACTCTCAAAATGTTAGTGACATAACTCATTTGTTCTCTCTCTCTCTCTCTCTCTCTCTCTCTCTCTCTCTCTCTCTCTCTCTCTCTCTCCATACATATATATCCTCTATATACAGGATATATTCTATTGCAAAGGCATAATCAATGTATGCTCTATCTGGACTGAAAACTTTATATTTTTATCAACATTTTCACACACAGAGTTAACCAGTGTCCCTTCTATGGTATTTATCTTCTATAACATGTAAAATTTAGACAAATTAGGATTGTGAATAATTGGAGCATAATATTTGTGAGGTCAGCTGCATTACAGCCATGTCTATATTTAAAATTTTGTATGGTAGATTTAAACCTTTTTACCAGACAGTGTTGGCGAGATGTGTGGGTGTGCATGTGTGTTTTAATTCCATGCCAGCATCATATAGAAACATAAGAGTAGTGCACCCAGTTTGAATGAACAGTTTCCATTTATTGAGGGATTACCATGACACCCCTTGCCCCCCACATGCACATGCACACTTTTCTTAGAGAATCCTAACTATACCCTGCAAAGCTAATTCCGAGAGCCTAAACGTTCAATTGAAACAACCAAGTTAGAAGTGGATTAAGCTCTTCCCTGTCACACAATGCGTCAGGGTGGCATATGAAATCAAAAGAGCATCTATTTGATTGCAGATCGCATGTTCTTAAACACCACAGAAGACTGCACAGAGTAAATATTTGTTGGGCTGAACATTGAAAACAGAAACTAACTAAATAAAAAACCACCTGAATAAAATGGGTTTTAATTATAATTTTCTAAAAGGAGTTCAATTGTTGGCACTATCATTTGCTCTCAGTAACTGCAACCCCACAGACTGTATATCAATAACTACCATCACTTGCAGACAGACATTTGTTCTTCATTTGAAGAAGGAAAAAGATAAGCAATCACAAAACTTTTATTCTCCATTCTGCTATTATTTAGTTTAGTTACTTTTTTGGTCTATTTCTCTTTGGATAATGGGATTTTTTAAAAGAGAATCCAAAATTCTAATCACATTATTTTCATACCTAGGTATCTTTTAACCTTTAGACATGGAAATGTAGCATATGCTATGCAACTATATACTTAAAAATAACAAATCAGGATACCTCTTACTGTCAAGTCATATTTACGCCCAAAAATGAATAGGACTTTTATCCACCTGATTTCAAAGTAAATTGAGCAAAATGAGAAAGCAGGTTATTTGAAGTTATATTTTAATGGCCTAAATATAGGGTACTGGAGAAATTGATTGCTCAGTGTTTAAGATCATCTACTGCTCTTCCAGAGGATTTGAGTTCAACTCCCAGCACCCACATTATATAGTTCACAACTGCTTGTAATTCTAGCTCTAGAGGGATGCAATTCTTCTGGCCTTGGTGGGCATCTGTACTCACATGCACATATATACACATAATTAAAAATAATAATAAGTCTTATTCTGTGAGATAATGCTTTTGTACACTGTAAGGACTTGTCACTCATATTAGTTTATGAAATGCAGATTGGCCAGTAGTCAGACAGGAAGTATAAGCAGGATGACCAGACTAAGAATTCTGGGAAGAGAAAAGGCAATCACCAGCCAGATGCAGAGGAAGCAAAATGAGAATGTTTTACTGAACAAAGGTAACAAGCAAGCCACGTGGCTAAACATAGACAAGAATTTTGGGTTAATTTCAGTTGTAAGTAATAATAAGCCTGAGCTAATAGGCCAAGCATTTTATAATTAATATAAGCCTCTGTGTTGCTTTAGGGCTAAATGGCTATGGAACTGTGTGGGACAGAAAACTTTCTTCTACGATCTTAAAAGCCTAAATAGAGTTTGGACTAGATTACTACTCTTCCATAATAAATACTGAATTAATTTGAAGGAAGGATACATTCAATACAAATAGATATTGTAATGGAACTATAAACAATGAACTTTGCAAACTTTCTATCCTCAAGAAACATTAAGCTTCAGTGTCCACATTGAGAGCATTTAAAAGAAGGAATACACATATCTGTTAAAACATTTATAAATGTATACTCCCCTAATTTTTTATTTCCAATGTAAATTCTGTCTATATTCAATTCTGATGAACAGTAAATAACACTTTAATTATTAAGCATGTTGGATAAAATGCTAGATTTGATAATTTAACCATTATCATTTCTTTTGGGTCTATATTTTATATCTTATAAAAATCTTTACAAAAATGTAGGCTTCATAAGGACAATGGGATTCACCATGGAGAAGTCTTTACTGTTCAGATATTTTAGTCATATAATAAGACAAACACTCAATTAATACTTTGAGAATAAGTTCTCATTTAAAGTATTCCTTTAAAATTTATTTTCTTACATATCCAATGTGTGACAGAAGATTTGTTCTTCATTTATTCACTTTTCCCTTTTGGTGTAGGAGGTTCTTCTGTTTATGTTTTGCTTTCATTGCTTTAATAAAGAGACTGCCTTGGCCTTTTGATAGGGCAGCCCTTAGTGGGCAGAGTAGACAGAACAGAATGCTGGGAAGAAGGGAAGAGTGGCAGACACCATGAATCTCTGACCTGAGACAGACATTGTTGAGAATACTGCCAGTAATCCACAGTCATGTGGTGATACACAGATTTAATAGAAATGGGTTAATCAGGATGTGAGAGTTAGCCAATAAGAGGCTAGAGCTAATGGGCCAGGCAGTATTTAAATGAATACAGTTTCTGTGGAATTATTTCAGGGCTAAGCTAGCCGGGAGGCAGGACACAGCCCACTGCTCCTCCTACTATACCCTTCCCATTGATATTATTTCCCTTTCTCAGTAATTTCAGCTATCTTCTAGCAATAGCAAGGGAACTATCATTGTGAACATCATGTACTAAATGATAGAGACCTCAAGCATTCAAAAAATGTAATGTTCAAACTGTATCTGCCCTCTAGGACAGAGGTTGGTAGAGGAGGAAGATGTGGAGAAGTAAAAATTGAGCAGGCCAGAATGTTGGGTACGTTTAAAAGTATTTTATCTAATCCCCTAACTTTATAAAGTAGATTTTAAAATGAAAAACACAGTCCTAGCCAACCAAGACAACAGAGACCCTGCCTCAAAAGCAAACAACAACAATAACAAAAGACCCCCCCAAAACACAATGCACAGATGACTGTAATAAAGATCAGTGTCACTAGCTTTTCTAAAGCCACAAAACTAGTTCCTGGACGAAGCAGGATTTGAATCCAGATCTGTTATTACTCCATGTCACCTCTGACATATTCACAGAAGAATCATATTTATTTGTATTCTCATATTTAAAAAATCAACTATGAATCATAGAAATTAAACATTAAGCCCAAGATCATATGATAAATTAATGAGGTAACTAAAAATAAGATCTAGGAAAGGAATCTTAAACTTGTGTTTCCCACTAGATGTGATAAAACTGACAGACTAGGTGAGCTTATTCTAGGGAGACTGCACTGTCTTCATAAATTAGCTAAAAAATTTAAACTAATGAGACTCTGTGGGTGATGACTTCAATGTACGAGTCATTTAAGTCCCTGGTTCTGAAATTGAAGTCATAATAGCAAGATTAATTTGTGTCAATTGTACATATATAATATTTTGCTCTCTTTCAGACTGTAAACTATGTACTTTTAAAAATAAACTAACACTTTAAAGACAACAAGGCAGGAGTTTAAAAAAATATACACCAATGTGAAATGAGTAGTAATTTAATGGTATCAGAGTAGAAACTCCCATAAGAAATGGCCCTGGTTTTGCTCTTTCAGTTTTGTGGAGGCGCTGTCTTTTTTTAAAGGCAAAATTGCAGAAATTATAGTGTCTCTTTTTTTCCAGCAGGGAATATCTAAAAACTGACAATATGTTCAGCAAGTGACAAATTTATCAGTTGGAACTTAATTTTGAGTTGGAGCTGGTCATGGACAGAGAAACCTAGTTAACAAATAGTTGCTTTGAGGCTGGAGAGATGGTTCAACAATTAACAAGCACTTACTGCTGTTAGTAAGAGGAACTGGATTTAGATCACATCACTCACATTGGGCAGTTCAGAACCACCTCTAAGTCCAGCTCAATTGCAAACACCAAATATGCTTGCTAAGTGAATATTTTCTCAAATACCTTAAAAGGGTAAAATAAACTGTGATTATCTAATAGACGCTTCAGCATTTTCTTAATTTCTTCCCTTTAAGAAACCTAATTTGAGAAATGTTCCATGGGACTATTATTTCTATGGAAAATACATGATAAATTTGATCTATTATTTAAGTTCATGTTTATCAATTGCCTGTAAAAATGAGCACATTATTTTTTATCATCATTTTCAATCCATTGGTCATTTATTAGAGAAGAGTCTACATTTAGATGGTCAGGTTACATAAAGAAGCCCATGGCTCTCATGCCTCTAATAAAATGTCATGATGCCTACCCTTCTACCTTGCCATTTACACAACAATGGAGATGCTATTTCTGTTTTTTTTTGTATATGTGAGATAATTTAATACTAGCACTCCTATTAGCTACTCAATAAACTAGAAGGGAAAGCAAAAAATGGAGGAGGGAAGACTCATATAAATTTGTTAGAATCATTTCAGTAAAGCAAAGTCATTTTATCAATAGTTACCTAACACATCTCCTGAATTCATTATTTTATACCAATATGCACATCACATTTCCTATATAGGCAATATGACTTTCTATAGTCACACTGGGAGAGACTTCTTGAAGACTAAGAAATCCACATTTCTATGGTTTGTCTTGGTTGTCAGAAAAGAAAATGGGAGATTTAATACCATCAGATGAATATTGGGCAAGAACTCTGAAAAAGCAATAATGCATTTGTCAGCAATCACTATTCATAATTATGAATTATTTAGATATTCAGTAGCTTAAATAAAATCACAAGGATAATTTCTAGCCAAGTACTTTCTTCCCCAAATAAATATATTTATATTCAATTCATTTAGATGACTGTTTAAACCAGACTGTAATGTTTTCAGTATTTCTGGCTTACCGCTTAAACCATTTCAAGCTTTCTGTTTAATCAAAACTTAAAACCATTCTACTGCATCCGGATATCACAAATCACATAATGCAAAGCGCTCTGTCTGGTCAACCAAATGGAAAGCAGCAGCTGAATAAATGAGGTAGCTGTCTATGATTTAGGATTTACTACCTTTATACACTTCATGCTTGCCAACTGCATTCATTTTCAACTAAAATAATATCCAGCTAAATGTGAAGATGTTAAAATGACTACCTTAGCAAGACAGAAAAGCACAGCAGCCTATTTTTACCCCCAACGAGTACAGGTGCACCAATGATCAAGAACATGTTGCTGTAATGCAAAAAGAACTCTCTATAGAAGGTAAGTGGAGGAGTGATATGACCCCCAATTTTTAGAGACCTTTTTGTTTTTGGAGACAGAGTCTCAACATGTAGGCCTGGCTGACCAGGCACTTGCTATATTGACCAGGCTGGCCTTGAACACGTACAGACTTTGCCTCCCAAGTACTGATATCAGAGGTGAATGTCACCATGCCCCAAATTTATGACTTTTAAAGACAACTATAACTTACAATGGCTATAACAGTCACGTGTTCACCAAATATTCATGTACCACTAGCAACCTGCAGTGGTACTGCTGGGAGGCGCCAGGAGTTAAATTCCCTAGTTCCTCCTTAGATGGAGACAGATGCAAAAAATCAGTTCTCACTAAAGGAATGCAAAAGAAAATTTGGATATCTTCCTGATAGGAGTTTTAGGTAAGCAGTTATGATTTTTCCACTTTTTAAATTGATTTTTATTGAGGTCTACTTTTTTCTCTGCTGCCCTCCCTGCCTCTCCCCTCCCCTTCAACCCTCTCCCATGGTCCCTATGCTCCGAATTTACTCAAGAGATCTTGTCTTTTTCTACTTCCCATGTAGATTAGATCTATGTATGTCTCTCTCTTTTTTTATCTCTCTTTCTACCAATACTTAGGTAAAATTGAGCGGACTCTGGAAGCTCTGTGAGAGAGTAACAGCATGAAGGAATCCTATTTCTAGAGTCCTTCTTTGGGGGTGCTACTCAATTGATTGCCGTTCCTGTAATGAATTACTGTGTGAATAAAGAGTGATCTTACATTATGCCAATGCTACAATACTAAAACTGATAATTCTTGCCTTCTGAAAAAAATCTAATGCATACATTTTCTTTTAATTTTTAAAAATATTTGTTTATGTATTGTGTGTGTGCTCACATGCTCATGCGCATGAAGAGTCATACATGCCTGTGTGTGTGTGTGTAAGTCAGAGGACAACTTGTAAGAGTTGGTTCTCTTATTCTATCATGTATAATTTCCCTCTGTATTCTGTGAATATGTTTTATTACCATTGGTTAATAAAGAAGCTACTTTGACCTATAACAGCACAGAATATAGAAAGGTGGGAAAACTAAACTCAATGCAGAAAAAAAGACTCCAGAACCTTACCTGGCCATAGCCACATCCTCGTGGCCATATACAGATTAATAGAAATGGGTTATATTAACATATAAGAGGTAGGTAGGAATATGCCTAAGCCACTGGTCAAGCAGTATTGTAATTAATATAGTTTCTCTGTGATTATTTGGGTCTGTGCGGCTGGGAAGCAAAAGCACAGTTACCATCTACATAAAATCTATACAGATGTAAGACAAAATGTATTCACAAACTTAATAGGCTAATAATGTGATATGCCTTCAAAGCAAAATTCTTTAAATACTGGTTCATTCTTTAACTATTGGTTCATTAATTACTGAGAGGAACCAATGAAGACTGTGTGCAGATGGAAAAAGGACATGAAAAAAAAAAGATCACTAGAGGCAGAGATGAGTTTCACTAACTACTGCTCTAAACAATATAACCCTATTTACAAATGTAACTACCTTCCTCATATGTATTACAATTCTTAGCGCATTCTCAAACAGATGCAATTTTCTATATCATCTGTTAGTCCCAGTGCTATTTTTGTGCCTAGGAAATATTTTTTTGCATACAGATTGGAACCCAGGATAGTTGTCCAGGTGGTAGGCCCCTTAAAGTGACTCTGAATCAACGTCTTACATCCTAAAGTGTGTTTTTACAGAAATATTCCTTATTTTCTTTGAGTTGTCCAACAGGATAAAATACATTTTAGATTGGACCTCATATGCTCCTATGTTTGTTTCATGAAAACGTGATTGTCTTACTATATGGGATGTGCTGAGATAGATTGTATTTTATGTCATTTTAGAAGTGCTGGATTCAACTTTCTGAATTGATTTTACAACCCACTGAAGGGTCATAACCCATAGGTTGAAGCTATTCTTGCATGGACCCTTCTGCCTGATAGCTTCATATTGTTGAATAAGAATGGGGAAGATAACATGACAAGAAATAAAATGGGAGAAAAAGATACAGCAAGGTGTTTAAAACAGGGGAGGATGGGAGTAAACATACTAATGGTGCATCTGGAAAGGAGGAGAAAAGGCATAATATCCAGGGATGTAAAACAACCTGATTAACTCCACTCCCTGTGCAAAATGCTTTAACAAGCATGTCTGAGCACTGTCTGGAGGATTACAGAGTTTGAGATAATCCAAGTGTGGAAGAAAAGAAGTAGGTTAGCCTTGTACCAGTGAAGCTTGAGGTTCCGCTTCATAATATACACAGAAATGTTGAAAAACCCTGAGAAAAGAAAGCCAAGGATAGCCTAATTGAGAATTTTATGATCGTACTAGACTACATCCTTGCCCTGTCACAATAGTTACACACACACTGACAAAATTTCCAAGAACTGAGATCCTGTGAGATCATGTTTCATTTCAGTCTTGGAAAGTATCCATTCCATTCTGGGTCTCCTAAGAAAAAACAGAACAAATGAAAAGAAAAAACATTTTGGCTTTGCAAGCATGGCACAGGCTTTGAGTGAAAATGATTAGCAAAGAATGTATTTATGGCTGAAAGCAGATGATATGTTAATTTTCACATGTTTGAAGGAAAGTTCCAGCTAGAAGTCACACATTCTCTCCAGAAGAACATTTAGATTTTATTTGATGAAGCTTTATTTCCATTTTATTTGGCTGCCACAAAAACTATGTGTTATTACTAATCAAAACTATTGCAAAGTTTTATACACTTTAAAACAAAAACTTCTTTTGCTTTCACATATGGACAGTCATTTTATTTAAAAAATAAGATTAGAAAGCAACAAGAAAAAGTGTAAAGGATCCTATGGACAATTGTCAGAGAAGGGATATTATTGGATACCTTTTGAGATAAATGCTGCAGTTGATATGCAAGACAAGGGAAGTTAGAGCAGTTTAACTGAACTTTTATTATGGAAAAAGAAACCGATGGTGAGGACTTACTAAAAGGATTAAACAAGTGTTTTTATTCCAGCATCAAAAATAGCAACAACAACTTAAAAAGAGGTGATTAGGATTATGCCTAATCACCAATATCTTTGCTTCCTCTGATACTCTTCTTTGCCTTTCATAACCATTATTCTATTGTCTGCTTCTATGAGATCAATGAATTACATCATTTTCTACTTTTACTTATTTATTTAGAATCTATGTTGGATGACACTATTCATATGTCAAGCAAATATGTCATGTATAAATAGCCTTTTCAATGACACCCATAGCTAAAAACAAACTCTTGGAAAATGTACCTCCCCATCCTCTTGATTCGCTGATAATCTCTAGATTACGATGGACTCACTTAAGTCATCTTGTCAATTAACCTTATTTGGGTCTAATTATTGCTTTAGTAGTTATTTCTTTCTGGGGAATTTTTAAATTATTAGAGTGGCTCTCTATTCTTCAGGCTTATTGTCTCTCTTTTGAGTCCCATCTTTGCCATTTTCAATACATTTTAAGACTATCTTTCTAATATACATACGTTCTCACTGATTTGATCTTTTAAAAAGTTTTCCTAATCCTTTGTCTGTGTACTGTGTGTATGCAATGTCTGAAGGAACCAGAAGAGGGAATCAGATCTGCAATGGGAGTTACAGATAGTTGTGACCTGCTATGTGGGAGCTGGGAATTAAACGTTGATAGTCTGCAAGAGCATTTGTTGCTCTAAACCACTGAGCTGTCTCTCCGGTCCCTTCCTAATTTGACTTGCACCACTGTCAGTTCTGATGTCTGGTGCCTCTGTTCAAACTATAAATATTTGGTTGTTAGTTTTGGTAGTCTTTTGCTATCTTGATGCTCTCTCATTTTTAAGAGTCTAATTCCACTTTCTTGTCATTTTTGTCTTTTTTTAAATCACTTCATAGGCAAGCTTCAGAGAATATGTAAAACTTCAGAAATTGAATCTCAAAATTGGTATATTTATAATTTTTATATAGGGAAAGGATCTAGAATTTTTATCAATTTTTAACAGTCTATGACATCACAAAAGGTTATAAACACTTGCCATTTTGCACCTTGATTCTTCATAAACGCTATGTTACCTTATAATAGAGTCCAAGATTTCAAACTCTCTATTGATCCCTATAAAATCTTACATCCAGGAATATTTTCTTGTGCTGAGTTTGTCTTTCACTTGTTTATAAGACTTATTTTTCCATATACATCACATTGTATTTTTATTTATCTTGTCATTGCCTGTTTTCAAAGGTGTTATGGTCTGCCTTGATCTCATATGTTAGTCAACAGTTAAAGAGAAAATAATCACCCCAAGCTAAACTCAAATCGGCAAGTAGAGATATGCTATTCTCAGCTGTATAGCTAGATAATACGTTGATGTATATAACTTTTGTGGTCTGTTCTCAATGTCTATCTTGATTTTATCTAATATACCTCTTTTGAACTAAGATTAGATCATATCCTGATGCCAATTCTTGCTTTGGTGATAACGTGAACTAGTAAAATACACAAAGGCTAGAATACCTGGAATAAAGAGTCTCCTATGTACTTCTGCCTTCTCTTATTATTTTTCTCAGTGTTCTAGGTTCCAAGTACACATAGAAATAAAGAGAATATTTTAATGGATATGGTCTAGCCTTGTAGCCATGTAAAAATCACCTTCCAGGCCATAACAAACTACTTTGTGCTTTGCTGCTTGCGGGATAGTTCATAAAGCAACAACTTTATATTTGTCTGGTTGTGGAATCTTTTGTTTTTGAACCCAGCTGCAGAGTGAATTTACAAAATGTACCTTGCATGGTTTTTGGTGTATTGACTTACCACATTTTTAGCAGCAGTATATATATATATATATATATATATATATATATATATATATATATACTGCATTTTGATTTTACTGAAAGTTCTCCCTCATTCTGGAAAGTATTTGACTGAAAGCATGAAATATCAACATTGTTGTGTGTTCTCATCCTTTTTATATGTCTTCATAGGTGTTTTAGTAGAAATTCAAGAGTAGCTAAGTGTGAGGCGCTGCCAGCCAAATGCCATTTTTCAAAAGTTAGCATTTCTAGGGATTTGCCAGGAGAAGAAGATTCCAAGAGAAGCCTGGCAGCACATTCTAAATCCTGCTAATTCCAGTGTGTGAAAAAGCAGAAATTTCTTAACTGAAATACTAATACAGAAAGAAAGTCTTTTGATTTATTTTAGATACTTTGATTGTTCCCAGAACAAAAAATTAATAATGCCCCATGGTTAATCATGATGAAATTTGTAAAGCAGACAAAAATCTATCTTTGACTATTTCCTTTGTTTTCAGTGGACTTCTCACCAGAAATGCCATGGGTTCCCCTAAAACTCAGGGCCATCATCTTTCCCATTATAAATCCAGCATGGCCTGGTCAGCTCTCCTTGAGCAATAACATATATTTTAAATGATCATTCTTTCTTCCTTTGATCAAAGATGTGGTTCCTTTAATGGACCAACCTCTTGTAAACAAAACAGAAAATTCAGATTCTAATCATTCATTGACTGATTTGCGAGAAGAAAAAGATGAGGGAGAATGGGGGATTTAAATATTATAAGACCATGCTGCACACTTCATTTTGCTAGGTTGCTATTGCCCTTGGATGTTAGCCACTGTTCTTTGGTGTTTCATGATATATTCCATTCTACTTTTTCTGTTTCTAAAATAAAATGTGACATTTTTTGGTGAAGAAAATTTCTTAATTAAGAAAAACATTGTTTCTTAACTCTTTAAGAATTGTCACAATTCCTTTTTATTGATTTTTATTGAGCTCTACATTTTTCTCTGCTCCCTTCCCTGCCTCTCCCCTTCCCTTCAACTCTCTCTCATGGTCCCCATACTCCCAATTTACTAAGAAGGTCTTATCACAGTTCTTAATTACAAAGACAGATACATATAAATTACTGAAATTGATGATATATCCTGGGATATTCCACTTAATAGATCCCACACAGAGAAGAACTGAACGCATGGTCTGTCTTGTGGCTGTAGGAACTCATAGATTTTTTTTTTCATTTTTTCTATTGAGCAGTCCTTAATCCCTTATTGGTTCAGTGTGGCATAATTGTTAAGGATATGAACTAAAATTTTCTCTCTGCTACTTATTAGCTGAATAACAGTGAAGTCACGGTTTTTTCATCATCTGTAAAAGAAAAATAAGGATGGCATAATTTTCCAAACGGTGATGAAATGACTGATGAACTAATGAGCACATCATGGTGGTGCTGTGCTTGGTTCATTGCAGTTGCACAGTGAATGTGCTCACTGTAAGAAGAGAGCACAGTCAGAATGTTTAGCAATGTGAATGAGTATGTCATACTGGCCAGATTCTAGTATTCTCTACAAATTAATGATTGTGTGCACTTGAGTCCCTTACCCTCCTGGTTATGATCTCTGCTTGTGTAAAATACAGACAACACTAGAATCTACTTAGAATGGCCGCAGTGAGTATTGGGTATCAGTCCCTGCCATACACTATGCTCTTATTAAAAGTGATAGTGACAACTGCTGAACAACAAGGGAGCACCTTTCAAGTTTAACAGAGCAGGCTATATGACCTTAATTACATACAATTAATGATATCATCTTTTTTTTATGTCCTGTGTTCTAAAAACTTAATGTAACTGATGTCTAACTTACAGGAATTTCTGTGACAGAGATAACTCCAAACACACACACACACACACACACACACACACACACGCAGAGAGAGAGAGAGAGAGAGAGAGAGAGAGAGAGAGAGAGAGAGAGAGAGAGAGAGAGGTGGGGTGGGGGGGAGTACTCCCCAAGGAAATAGCTCAGAAAAATGTGAATTGAAAGGGCAATAAAAAAGGTGGTAAGGTTATTGTAGTTAATGTCAAAAAAGAACACAGGGGTGCACCTAGTAAGTAATAACACGATAAGAAGTTTACAAGCCCTAAAGAAAACATTTCAGAAAAAAAGTGTCAAAGCTTACAAGCTGACTTAGAATTTGTGAGCTGTCATTCACAAGCTATGTTTGGATGCAGACCTAAAAGGACATCATTTCTGCAAGGCATATGGTTCCACTATAGAATCTGTGAAACATTTGAAAAAGTGACATTTACATGAAATATACATCACAGCAAAAAGCTTTATGCATAAAAGAATATAGCAACATCATGCGAAACTGAAACCTGAAATTTTTACTAGGCATTAATGAAGATGTCAGGTGTGGTTGTCAAAATGGATGAATGAATAGCTGCCCCAAACACACATGCTAGTTAACGGCCTGCCAGAGATTGAGCAAAAATACCCAGAGTTGAGTCAGATGAATAAAAACTGCTGAAACAGTGACAGTAATATAAAAGTCTGGGTTACACAAGAGACACTTGAGGTACGATACTAGAGTTTTGGAACTGGGGATGCATGCTGATGCTGGAAAGCCACGCTCTGGGAGTAATGTTAAAAAAGACCCTACGGAGTAGTTAACATTGCCATTATAGAATAGATACTGTTAGCCAGGTGGTCGTGGTGCACGCCTGCCTTTAATCTCAGCACTTGGGAGGCAGAGGCAGATAGATCTCTCAGTTCAAGGCTATCCTAGTCTATAGAGTGAGTTTTAGGACAGGCTCCGAAGCTACACAGAGAAACCCTGTCTTGAAAAACAAACCAAAAAAAAAATCCCCCCAAGAAAACAAAACAACAAAGAAAGAATAGACACCATTGAAAGTGCTCCCACATGATATGGTGGCAAAAGGTCCTGTTTCTTGGTAGAGCTCACACTATCATAATTATAAGGAAAAGTAGCACGGATGACATGAAACATGCTAATATTGCACATGCTAAATCCATTTTTGACATTACAAAACCCCTTAACATGAATAAGGAGTTATAGAAAAAAGATGCATTAATATTTGAAAGGCTAAACTTGATGTTACACACAAACCAAGTGGTGAAAGCATGGTTCACTTTTTAAAAAAGTAAATCGCAAGTACAAATTATCCCGGTCTTTCTAGATAAAGGCCAATGTTTCCTGGGGGTGGGGTGGGGGATAAAGCACAAGTGAATACAAGTTGACTGTATTTTTTTAAGAAATCATTTACTAAGAATAGATTTGGTCTGCATAATAATCATTGATCCTGCCAAGGTCTTGGTGAATCACTTTCCTCTCCACTGTGACCACTTGCCCACCTCACAAATGCAAGCAAAGAAACCTCTACTTGTTTTTCCATCTTTCCTTCAAATATCCACACAACACAAGCTCTCCCTGTTCTTCAGAGTAACATCATGTACTACCTGCTTCAGTTCCTTTCCCTCAAATTGTTCCCAATTACCAGCCCATGTAAGTGTATCTTTAGCCGGTGGTTATTTCCATGGCTATTTGAGTCCTGAGAGTTAGGAAACTTTGGAATTATTTCAAGAAACATCAGCTTGGCTTAGTCCCTGAAGTCTCATTCTAGTACAGAAAAGGAGAGGGAAAACAATCTTGTTGGGACACCTAATTTCTCTAAGTGTGGCACAGCTTCAAACTGACAGAGAAGTAACACTGATCCCTTAGCATGAAGGAATAAAGCGAAAATGTTTCTTCAAATCTCCTGGGCCATATGACTCTGAGTTACTAAGCAAAATGCCCCAACATCTTCGCCATGTGGATTAAGATAGAGAATCAAGGACTGACAAAACACTTGAAGGCAAATTTTCAAGGAACTTGGAAATGCCAGATTCAATATCCATAAAGACTCTAATCAAATGCTGACGTGGGCGCTGGCTGTCATTGTTCCTGTCTACAACTGAAGAACTAAGAACAGTCTTCTTGTGGGCAAGCTGCTCTCTGTTTCCATCATGCCCTAGAGAACTGATGCGTGTAAATTATCAAATATATTCTTGGATGGTGATAAAGTCAAGTGTAATGTTTCCTAGTTATAGCCTGGTTGATAAACCATACAGTGTTCTATAGAACATAAAAAAAAGGAAACGAAACGTATGTCAGTAACAGAGCACTCAAATTAACAAGGAAGCCATCTTGATTTTATTGGGAATGTTTGCAGGTCAAAAGAGGAGAAGGGATTCAGAAAGAAGGCAAACTCAATGTGTATAGTTTTTAAAAAAATCTTCAAACTCATATCTATTGTTGAGAAATAAACAATAAGTGTGGTTAAGGATTTAACCATACTTTAAATTCTGCACTACAATAATAGGATACCTTATCTTGTGTGTGAGTGTTCCCTTGCATGTATGTAAGTGAACCATGTACCTTAAGTGCCTGAGGAGGCCAGAAGACAGTGACTCACCCTCTGGAATTGGAGTTACAAATGGTTGTTAACTGTCATGTTGGTTCTGGAAACTGAATCCAGCTAGGAAAAGGAATATCAGTTGAAAAAATTCCTCTATCAGATTAACCTGTAGGGTCATCTATAGTGCAATTATTGATGCAGTTGATGCAGTTGGGCCCATCTCATGGATGCAGAGTAGTGCCATCCCTGGCAGGTAGTCTTGGAGTTGTATATGAAAGTAGGCTGAATGAGTCATGAGGATCAAGCTAGTAAGCAGAATTCTTCCATGATCTTTGTTTCAGTTGCTGCCCCTGGGTTCCCCCTTGAGCTCCCGTCCTGCCTTCCCTTGATATTGGCTACAAGGGTAAGATTAAATAAACCATTTCCTCCCCAAGTTGTTTTGATCATTTTTTAAAAAGTCACAACCATAATAATAGAACCCAGATAACTACATACCTATTATAATAGCACTGTTAGAAATTATTCTGCAAGCCACTGGAGAAGAAAGGACAACAGGAGGATGACCCAGTCTTAGACTCTGCATCTTACAACACTGACCTGCCAGGCTACCAGGCAATATGCACCCACTGGTAAAATTGTGGCACAATAGTTATTGGATAACTCAATGCTTTTTAGTTGGATTTGAGGCCTACTCCACAGAAGGTAATTTTGTCTTTGGAATTGTAATTGTGACCAAAATCTCATGGTTGAGAAGGTCATAGGCCCAAGGGTAGAACATGCTAATTTTATTTTGATAAATGAACACATTATCAAATTGCCTTCTAAATATTTATGCTTATACCCATAGACCTAGGCTGTTCTCAACATTGGTCATAAAAGCTTCTTTGTGCAGTGGGCAGAAAGCAATGGAGAGATGCAGAACAGGTCACAATGCCGAGAATGAGAGAGTCAGTGCTTAGAGCTAAAAAGCACATCATATTATCTGCCCCCATCAAGGTTGGAGACCCTCATGGAATAGGAGGTAGAAATAATGTGAGAAATAGAGGATGGGGCTGAGTATATGAAATTCTGTCTTCTGGACATGGTATGCCTATTGCAATCGTGAAAGCACATCAGCTGTGGCTACTTGAACAAGACCTATACAATACCAGGCCTACAAAAATTTTAGCATAGATAGGGCAGATGGTTTCCAGGCCCAACCTCATATTGTTTGGCAGTAGGAAGCTATGGGAGGAGGGAAAACCATTCTTTGGTGAGAATATAGCTACTGGCAGGTTTCCCATACTCTAGTGGATTGCTACAAATCCATGCACATCTGGGAAGCGCTAACTGGATTTAGTGGGCTATCAAATGGTAGCATTTAATTTCTTATCACCAGATAGGGTTAGACTATTGCAGAGGGAGGATAGTTAGGCATTTCTTTCGTGGGTAATGAGATAAACTTGGCACCTGAGGGGAGGACCGATTTTGCATGCATCTTCTGCAGGTGAAATTACTCCATTCCTGTTTGATAGTGAATTGGCAAAGCAAAGTTCTCCCACAAGAAACAAAAGTCAACTTGGGTGAGCTCTCTTAATAATAACAATACAAAAATCCAGAACTGGAGGCAAGAATCGGTAGGGTGTTTCCAGTTCTATTTCTGTGTATCAGGGGCACATCTACCCTAAGGGATCTTCTTTTGCAAAGAATTAGTTTCCCCCTTAATATCACAACATCAGAAATCTAATGAGAAATTCATCACTTTCCCTGACAATTGAAGATTAGGGTTGGTGCTTTTCAGACTATTTTATTTTCCCTTCTTTCAATAAACTAGGAAATGGCTAATTAGTTTTATCAGGGCTCTTTTGTGTTCCACATCATCAGGTATTCTGGCTTTTCCCCCACATAATAACATTAACAAAGAACATTTTAGACCCTGAAGGTATTACAATTTTAAAAAAGGTGTCAATCTTGTTTTTTTTTACTGACATTTCAATATTCCAGCATAGCAAAGTTGACACATTTTTGTTTTCATGATTTGACTTCAAAAGCACTGCAAATTTTTACACAATTCTGGAACATTCAATATAAAGACTGACAGAACTTCTACACATGATTTAAGGAGGATTAAAATCACGCCACAGTTCAGAAGATTCAATTAGATGAGCTGGGTTACCATCATAGAGCTGGGGACTAGAGATTCAACATGGAGAAAAGAGATCGGGTTGGGAAAATTCTACTTCTGAGCAATCTTACAAGACAGAAAGAGTTCCTCTGAAAGCAAATAACAGAGGCGTCCTGATTTCCTGCATCGTAGATAGGCAATTCTTTCACATAACTTGAAAATATGAAGCCCAGTCTTGTTCAGAAAGTAACCAAACTTTTTAAAACAAACAGTGTTTTGTTCTGTTTCCACGTCATCTTACTTAGCAATGTGACTATACAAATCCAGACTTTGTCATTTCTCTCTTTGTATTCTTTTGTCTGTACTTATATTTCTCCTTTCTATTAATAGTTTCCAACTTGGTGGAATTATTTTGTAGTTAACTTTTATTTGACACATATACATAGGCATATCTCAAATATGCAGCTCTATGAGTAACAGCTAAACAGATGATAGATTAATATTTGGATACAAGGATAGCAGAAAGAAAACCAGGTAACAATCTCAAGCCAGATGAAATCCCAGGCAATTAAACATACAATCCCACCCCTACTCATGGAACTATTGGCAAATGTTAGCTGATGGGACAGGGAGACTCAATATTCTCTAAGAGTGTATAACCCCTATGCAGTAAAGCACACTCCAGTTAAAAGCTCACATCGAAAAACATTTGGGCAGTACAAATTGATCTTGCTGGGGAAAATATGGCCGAAAGTTGGGTTGATTTGGGAGGTCCTTCTGTCAATGTGTTGCTTTCATTGGTTAATAAAGAAACTGCTTTGGGCCTAGAGAAGAGATATAGGGAGCTACGCAGGGAAAACGAAACGGAATTCTGGGAACAAGAGGTAGAGAGAGACGTCATGAATCTGCTGCCAGAGACGTGCTGAAAATTTGTTAATAGGCCACAACCTCGTAGTAATACATAGATTAATGGAGATGGGTTAAATTAATATGTAAGAGTTAGTCAATAAGAAATTAGAACTAATGGGCCAAACACTGGTTTAAATAATACAGTTTCTGTGTGGTCATTTCGGGTCTAAGTTAGCCGGGCGGCCAGAAACCACAAGCAGGCCCTCCTCCTAAATTGGGTGGATGGGGAAGGGATGGATTTGCAAAGAGTTGGGGGAAGGGAATTGAATTGAATATCATCAAAACACATTGTATGAAATGCTCAAAGAACTTATAGAGAGAAACACATGTTAGTGCAACCAAATATAACACAGAAGAAAATAATATAGAATACAATTAGCATTCTAGAGTGCTTCCTTGTACCCCTTTCTAGTGAATATCCTCTGAGCCACTATCTTGCTGTCTACCCTCAAATATTAGGTTGGTCTAGTTAAAGGTCTTGAAATCCCTCTTTCTGTCCTTCATTTCGTTCTCTGTATTATGACCAGCAAGAGCCAGCATTGTTGTTATATAGAACGTTTCCCTTTCTGTACTGCTATCCACTATTACATTAGAATAACACACAGTGCTTTATCTTCCACTATTTGTGAGAATAAGCTTTGACTACTATGGATAAAGTTGCTATGGGCATGTTTGTTTCTGAAATATAATGCATATACAGTCTTACTGCTCTTGGCTAGGAAGAAAGCTACTTAGCCATGAGACATAGCTGACTCAAAACTTCTGAGATTTTCCCCCTAAATAGTTGCCTCAGTTTACACTCACATTAAAACTATACAAGAGGTGCAGCTATTCAACATTTTTACCAGTACTTGGTGCTATCATGTCTTAACATGATCCAAGCATAGAGTCGTGTGCAGAGACCTCCAAGGGCTTGTGAGAATGCTCCAAGACAACAAGACTTGTGGCCTCGGTTTCTTCAAAAGACAGAATGTTATTGGAATGTGATTTCAGGCTTCTCACAGGTGTAGAAAAGAGGAATGAATTTACCACAGATTATTCGTTATTGCTTGCTGCTGCTAATCACCTAAGTGTTTAAACTATCCTTCATATGCCTCTATGCAACAATGATTTTTGTCACATGTGCCTTGTTATTGTGATTGTTTATATAGTTCATGAGAACTTTACTCATGTGACCTTTCTTAACCCTCAGAGTAAAAACTGTCTAAATAAGTTGGCTATTGCAGGACTTTAGTCTGCCTCATTGATTGGTTTCATTTTCACTGATCCAACCACCTCTAGAGCAGTGACTCTATCACTCTTAAAACTTTCCATATTTTCAGTTGTGCATTTCTGGATTCTTATTGTGAATATAATTTACTCCATTCAATTAGTACTTATTTCTCTCTCTTTTAAGTTATTAAAAAGGAATGCTTTTTCTTTTTGTATGTCTATGTTTTCCTCCTAAGTTGACCTCTTCTAATCATTATCATGTAAAAGCCCAAGAGCTGGTTTCATTAGACATTAATATAAATATCAGCTTTTTTCAGTTGCTAATGGAAAAACATAATTTCAGAGTTTTACTTTCAATTTTTATATCTCTTCCTATTTAGGCTGAGTTTTTTTCTAATGAGTATGTGGGGCTTTTAAATATCTAATTTCACAAAGCATATGATATACTTAAAAAGATGCCTTTATGAAATACATCAGTGTATCCATGGATATATGCCAAAACAATTTGAATAAAATAGAAATTAAATACAATTTGAAAAGCCATTTAAAAAGTTTTGTCTCATCGTTATTAGTATTGCATCAAATAGTAGTCCCAAGCTCACGCTCCATACTGTAATTACTGATATATTTGGGTTTAGAGTCACCAATTATTTGTCATAAGTGTTTTCAGTCCTTGACCTTCAACTCATCTTCTTTTTTTCAACTCTTACGCTAGTACACATCAATTAGTGGTTTTCAGTGACTGACCTAGAGATTACAGCATACACTCTTAGCTTTGAGAGTCAACTATATGTTAGTACTTATTTTAGTGCTTCTCAGATATTGTAAATATCTCAAACACTTGAACCATTCATTCTTACTTTCCTTTTGTCTTTATACTACGTTTTAAATAAACTTTCTTTCATAGATAATGTAAGCATCATTGTCTTCTGTTTCAAGAACTATATTTCATGTCTTTCACCACAGGTCTGGTTCAATATTTTATCTGAACAGGATTTTTCTTTCACTTCAAATTAAAAATAACTTTCTTCTTAGCATAGGGATTCAAATCTGTTAATCCAGCACTCAGAAGCATGAAACAACAGGATTTCTGTGAGTTAAAGAACATCCTGGATTACAGAGTATTACAATAAATAAACAAATCAGCAAACATAAAATGTCAGGCTGGTAATGTAGTTCAGTGGTGGGACACCTGATTAGAATGTATACATGTATAAATACACAAACACACACACACATGCAAATGACTAAAGTAACTTTCTCCTGAAATCAACACTGTCTCCATTTTTGGAGACTGTTTTCACATAGTAAACAATTCTAAGCTAACTATTATTTTCTGTTAATATTACCCAGATGTGTTTTAATTAATATTCAATAACTAGGTCTCAAAAATTGTTCATTACATCAAAATGTATTGTTTAGTTACATTAACTGAAAAGTTACACAACCTTCAGAGTTTTGAGGAATCCTTTTCTCATAAATGGAAAACATTGCTATTTTCACTGACTATTAAACTTGTCCAAATATGCAGTTGGACTCCTTTCAGTGTCAAGAGCTTATGCCAAATCGACTTCACTTTGAATTTATTTTCTCTTCAACATCACAACTCTTAAATTCTTTAAAGACATGTGTCATGCTCTTCTCCCCAAGTCTAGCTTTTGAGAAGATGCCCACTCAAAATACTCAGGTATTCTTCATATATCTGGTAAAGATCACTTACTCTCTAAGTACTTTACCCTGTAAGGTTTCTAGATGAATGCCCTCCCACAGGTGACCACTGGGTTAAATGATACTAGGCAGTTTGCAAGGTGTTCCATTGCTGGAAGAGTCATCAAGTGACTTTGAACTTGGCAACTGACTCAGGGTAAATGAAAAATATACTTTCTGAACATTACTACAGTGCCTATACAAAATTTCATGCCTTTGAAATTAGTGTGTGAAAGACAACAAGAAAAGCATCGTGAAATAATGAGGGACTAGCAGAGGAAGGAATGACAGGTTCAATTTTATCAAATATTTGTATTAAATTTATTTTTCATTTTAAGGCAAAAAATCCCTTCAATCTCTATGGTGTTTCATGGTGTTGTTATGTTTAAATAATACTTTTTTTTTACTCAGAAAGCTATTATTTGACATAGTGTTAGGTGAGCATTTGCAACTGTAATATAAAAAAGCATTAGTCCAATAAGGTAAAGTTGCAAAATGTTATTTTGTGCATCTCTTCAGTGACATCTTTTAAGACCTACATTCTTAATATAACTTCAGAAGACAAGCTAGTAGTATTATACATAGCATTATCTTAAAATGTTTTATTTATAAACTTTAACAAATGTAGGCATATTAGTAAAAAATATTCTTATATTCATGCACAGAAGAGTATCCAATATTATAACCCAGGGAGACTCTTTCATAATTAACAAAGTTTTGAAATATAATTATACAATATGTCCTCCAAAAGACAGTACCTAATTTTTTGTTTGGTTGTTTTTGCCCCGATGGTGGATACATGAGTTCATCTTTCTATGTATTGAAGTATGATGAACCAATTTTTTTTATCATTTCAAAAGAATCCAGTATGTGTGACTTTTTTTTTGAGACAGCATTTTGAAAGTTGGACTCGCTTTTAACTCAATTGACTATTAGTGCAATAGGAATTAGGCATGGGAGACAAATTTCCTTTTTTCTTCTGTTTAAAACTGCATCAAATCATTCTATTTGAGTACTATTTAATATATACATTGTATTGCTATACATAGAAGAGTATGGATTTTAAAAAAGAATGAAAGTTCAAATTATTTAAAAAATCTCATTGAACATTGTTCATATTTTCTATTCATTAATTTATTTAATGTATCTTATGCTATGTGTGTGGAAGTCAGAGGACAGCTTGTGGGAGTCAGTTTTCTCCCTTCATGATGTGAGTACCTGAGAACTCAAGTCTTCAGGACTGACAGCAGCTACCTGTACCCTCTGAACCATCTCACCCCATGAACATTTATTTTTGAAAGTGCTCACGGAGACCCCAAGATCAGGTGAATAATTACAGAGCAAGTTACTTATATTGGCTATCTCACACTTTCCAATGATGTGCCAAAATAGTGTCCAGACTTTGATTTGCTTCGTTTTAGCAATAACGTTGGAGCGCAAGATCAAAACTGAATGCCACTGGAGCTACTCTCAGAGTCTACAGCTACCCCAATGATAGGAAATGGACTGATTCTGACATACATACTGCTGATGAAAAGCTTACACTCAGCAGAATCCTGTATTCTATGATCTGTTGTTTGGTCTGGTATTGCAATAGGCTATATACAGCATTCTCCTATAAACATGTCAGAACACTTTCATTCCATGTTTCTACAACTGAAATAATTCTTCTTCCTTTGGGAAGTGGTAAAATGGTCTACTAGACTTTTTCAGAGATGAGTGACCAATCAATACTCTTCCATGAGGACAGGGATGGGTCTGCTAAAGCAAAATGTCATCATCCTTGGAACATAAGTCAAAACAAGAGAAGAGCTAAGATACTGTCTTAAAACAGTTGGTTCACTGACTTGGCAAACTTTCAAAATTACAGGATTGCTTCTTTCTTCTAGCTGTGACAAAGCAGCTTCCGTCAAACTGTGGGCTTACAAAAGCAGCACACAATTTTTAAAATACATTACTTCAAAGTATCACAGGTTCACCAAAGAAACCATAACTCACAGTGACTAAAATTCTAGACAGAAGGATATCATAAGAAAGTGATACCTATTCTTGGATTTATCCTAATCCTGCACCTATCCTTGGATTTATCTCCAGATTATTCACCTAATCAAATAGAAAACATAAGGATTGATCTTTGTCTCCCAGCAGTGTCACTGTGAGACAGAAAGAACTTAAAGAGTTTGGAGCTGACAGTGTACAAGGTACCTTAACAGTTATCAACCAAGAGAAAGATGAGAAGTCATTCTGTATTCAGTTTCCTCTTCCCGTATGCAAAGGTGACATTATTTCCTCATTGAAATGAATCCACCAGCTTCCCCAAACTATATATATAACAAATAAAAAGGCATTCCATACCTGTAAGAATGAAATTATCAAAGGATAAGCTAAAACTTAGAGATAAAAGTTAAAAATTAGTTCTTGATAATTTTACACATTTACACGTTTTGTTAAATTCACCTCCATTACTTCCTGTCCATCTCCTCCTCATACACCCACCACATTTCCCTCCCAACTTCATGTGTTTTCTATCTCTTAAAAAAATTCATTAAATCTAATTAATGATGGACGAGAGAACATATTACATGTAGCCTCTATTGCCTGTGGTCTGTTAGATCTTTCTACTACTTGTGGAAGCAAAATCCTACAATGACTCCCTAAGTCCTACACTTATAATTGTGTACATACATATCGTCCATCTTTGATTCCCATACCTTGGCATGTTAGTAGAAACTTCGCAAATAAAATATACTAAAGGCGATAAAAGAACACTTCTAAAACTGTTACCTTATATGGAAAACGTAAAGAATTTTGCAGTTACTAATAGCGTTCTAACTTTAACTTAAAAGTGTTTTTACTGTAGATGAGTCTAACTTGATTAGTAAATCCTTTAGGTAATTCAACCTTCCCTGAAGTGAGAGATTTGAATAACTTGATGCTTGTAATTGCTGGTTCCAAAAGATTAAACTACCATGAATTCTTAAGTGATAGGGAAAATCCACCCCAGCCTACAACTTTATTCTAGCTTTGTAAAATCATAAAAAGAAAGTTTGGGTAGGTCACACCCAGATTCCCACCCTTCTATAGAAATTGTGACATTACTATTGTGGTCTTTTAAACAACTGCATTGTTATGGTTCTGCCATGAAGTAATAGAAACCTGCACTATTCATTGCCCCAAGTCCCATGTCCCAGCTATGGAGAAGCAGTAATAGGGTTCTGATAATGATATAAAGTTTTCCAAAGGTATAGTTACATATGATGCTCCATTTTCTATCAAATGTCTTCTCTAAGTTTTACACGTGCTTCATTTTTTAGCTCAAAGTTTTTCCCTTCTGTTAAGTCTTTAAGAGCTGTCTAAAGTTATTGCATAACTCTTTTTGCCACCCCGATAGAGAATTTTTAAAACTTTTCATCACATCGTATTGCTGTCAGCACTGAATACCTCACTCATGCATGAGTTCAGAAAGCCAAGGATTAGCGCTCATTCTCACACTGAACACCTGGCTTAACTAAATACCTGTTAGAGTGGTAACTCAATAAAAGTTTGCAAAACAAATTGATTTACATTTGATTAGTACATTGATTTTTCTTGATTTATTTCCTGCTCCTTCCCAAATTCAATACTATATTTGATGTGCTATTTGTTGTCAGTGATTTGAGAATAAGAGTAGAAAGAAAATCAACAGACCCAGAGAAATAGCATGTATCCCAGACTATCTCTTTCTAATTCAATCATTAATCGAATTCTCTCTGTAAGTCAATGGGATTTCATTCTAAATTTTAAAAAATTTTCTTTTTTGTTTACATGTTTTGTAGCTACCCCCAGTCTACTGGGAAGTTTCAACAGTTATGTAATTACTATTAATATAATTTATAGCCAACATTTTTTCTTATGCTGCTTCTCCCATTCTATAACATCAAGTTCCCAACAATTCTTCAGTGATAAGATATATTTTGTTCAGTCTTCTTAAAGTAATAGGCCAGCCAGGTTAACTGGCTTCAAAAGAGTTACAATCAAAGCAATTTACTTCAAAGTTTTTCATTCACAAAATGACATAAAGAAAATAACCGACCATTGTAGATTTTCTTCCATTACCATGTGTCACTAAGTTAGAAAATAATCCAAAGGCCATACATCCTCAAAGTATTGTCTATTCTCTTTAAAAATTATCTGAGAAGTATAAACTGGAGACTACAAGTTCTTAGCTCTACTATGATGACTTATCCTATGCTGCTTATTTTTGAGTTTCTTGAAGATGCCATAAAGATCTTGATTTACTTTTGGAGGAAGATCTTACAAAAAGATACAGGAAAAGGAGGTAAAACAAAAACTCCAAATATGGCAAACCAATCATTTCCTGTATTAATCATTCAAGCCCAAACATACTACTAATTTTGAGTTCAATGTTACAATATTTAGACTAAATGAGAACTGAGACTTCTCTGCACTCAATGTGTTATATAATTTAATATACATTGTTTGAAGGTACAACAGAATAATCAAGAAAACTTTAATTCAAAGGGGCTGAGGTTCCAGACAGAGGTACTAACAATAAGGTCTCATACTACACAAAGAAGAAAAACTTAGTCTCGATCTCTCACTTCATATTCAAATACATTCAGAAATGGACCGTGCAACCCAACATAAGAAGAGAAAGTTCAAAACTGTTAAAGCAAAGTATAAGGAAAACAATTGAAGGTATACATTGTGAATAACTTTCTGAAAATGCTCTAATAGCTTGGGAAATAACAGAATTTAAAAGCTGTATGAAATTGACAAGCTTCTGCACAACAAAGGAAGCAACTGACTAAGAGACAGCTTACAGAATAAAAGAAACAAAATGCTAGCTAAACATCCAGCAGCATTCATATTTAGAATATACAACTCAAAAATCTAAATGTCAGAATAGCAAGCAACCCAATCAATAAATGGTTCAATGAAGTAAACAGGCAGTTCTTAAAAGATGAAGTACACGTGGCTAAAAAAAAAAAACAGGGAAAAAAAAAACCCGTCCAGCATCCTTAGCTCCAGGGAGTGGAGGAAGTTCTGAAAGTCAGAAGTCTTGAGTGAATGTATGTTGTTGACAAGGGCATGACTACATCAAGGACCTCAAAGCCTCAAACCCATGGGAAAATGGCAGTTTTCCTCTTGGGGTGAAGCATAGAGGGAGAACAAAGCCTTTCATCATCACTGTGATGATGTTGGCATAGTGTGCTGAAAATTTCACCATAACTTTTTTCCTGCATTCCTAGGGTAATTACTGCCTCAAAACTGCTTCCCTATAGAGGAACATAAGCTAGCAATATAAGCTAACCCTCTTTCCATGATTAAGTTGTATGCCATAAACCCTGGTTCCTTGTTTGTCTGTGTGTAATAACCACACCTCCTTTTTCAGCTATATGTAATAACCCCATCTTTCTGTTCAACTGTATATAATAAACAGGTTGCTCTTGTGGGGTGCTGAAATCTCACCATCAGACAGCCCAGTGTACCTCTTGCCAGCCTTTCTGTGTGTCTGTTCTTCATTCTCTCACTGCCCCTAGTCAGGTTAGTCCCTGGAGCCATACATGGATTGGACACTTAGTCATCAAAAAATTCAAATTAAAACTACAATCGGATTCCAGTTCATTCTGGACAGATTGGCTGTCATAAGGAAGATGAACCCTTATTTAGTGTTGGTGAAAATGTTAAATTCTTCAAGGACTATGGAAATGAGAATGATTTTTTTTTTAAAAAAAATATTTCTTGTGTTTTGGTGGGTATTTTTCCTGCATGTATATCTGTGTAAGGGTGTCTGATCCTCTGAAATTGAAGTCACAGACAGTTGTTAACTGTCATGTGGGTGCTGGGAATTGAGCCCAGGTCCAATGGAAGAGTATCCAGTGCTCTTAATTAATTAGCCTTCTCCATCCCCTAGAATTCATTTTTAAAGCTAAAAATTGAAGAACCATGTGTCACAGATATTATCACTCCTGGTTACACTACAAAAAGATTTGAGGTCAACATACCTCATATCTATCCTTTACTTTTTACAACAGCCAAGATATGGACTCAGTCGTGGTGTCCATTAACAGATGTGTGGATTAAGAAAAAATTGGATGTGTATACAGTGAAGCATATAGAATAAAATTGTGTTGTCTACTAGAAAATGGATATAATTAAAGATCATCACATTGAACAACATTATCCAGGATAAAAAAGACAGACATCACACCTCCTCTCATTTATGGATCCTGTCACATAAATACACAAGTACATGACGTGAAAACAGAAGATATTGTTGAAATTCCAAGCCAAAAAATAAGAATAAAGAAAAAAGAAAAGAATCAAGCATGCACTGGGAGTGGCAGGAGAAACTTTGCTTTATTCTGTGCAGGTATGGACCTAAGTTCATACGTTGGAGAGCTGGGCAGTGACTGATAATACTATATGTATAACTATACACTTAAATATTATCAGTTAATACATTAGCCTGAAGCATTATTTTAAAATTACTGAGGGGTTTTCCTGTTCAGCCTTTCTCATACTTGTAAAATTACTGCCAGATGAAGCCTGTTTGTCTGGGTTTGGATATCTAAGGAGGTGGTATATGATGGTGATGCTTCTGGTCAGATGCTACACTGAGAAGCACAGGTCAAGATAAGGTCCTGGGCTCAGCAACTGGTCCTGCAAAAGCCTGTTTTCTATTCCCAACCTATCACTGTCTAATAAACAAATTATGGAAGCTGTAGGAGTGGTGGTGCTGAGGATATAGCTCAGTGGTTGACTGTGTGTTAAGCATGCGCAACACCCAGGTACAATCCCAAACAGTGAAACTATGTGTAAATTTAAATAAAAACAACTTCCTTTAATCCAACAATGCAAAATATTATTTAATATAGAAAATGTGACTAGCATTGGAATATTTTGTATTCTTTGTTTCTCACTCTTTGGAAGAAACTGTGCTTTATACTTATACTTAGTACATATCAAATGCTCGGTTGCCTTGGGCAGTTTGAGCACTGCATTGATGTGAAATCTCAGCAAGCTAGATCACTACCTGTGTCTTTCAAGTTTTTATTTTTAAACATGTTAATTTCAAGTTCCAAGGGAAAATGTTTAAACGGACATGCAAAATAGCAGATAGCAATAATTTTCAATGACTGTCAGCTGGGGCAAAATTAATTGGTTTTCATTCATGTCATTATAACAAGCATTCAATTACCCAAACCAACTTACATACACCATATTCTACAGATTTTCCATTGTGAAAGTGATATTACTGTATAAAAAATAACCTCATTTATGTTATTTACAGTAGCGTCTGAGGTGCTAAGATGTTCTAAGAGGTCATAAAAGAGGTTCTTCAGCTAAGATGGTTAAAATTTTATTATGTCAAAAAAGTAGATATTTGATGTTTACCTTTGTATAAAATATTCATTACTAAAGATTGAAAAAACCACTGGGAAGAAAAAGAGTATGAAATTACCTATAATCTTACACTGTTTTTATTTCACTGCTTATTTTGTGTATTTCCCTATCTATAATAACCATATTGTTTCTGAAAAAAACAACCATTATGCATGTTCAGTGAATTGCTCTGCTCACTGACTAATATTGAATGAGCATCTTTCACATGCTTTTTATAATTCTCTCATTTTATATGTTGACTAGTGGCTGTACCCCAACCTAGCCAGCTCTCTTTTACCGATGGTATGATGGTGGGATTGTCATTTTTAGAGACTGGGAGTCACTATATACCCCAGGCTGGCCTCAAAATTCCAGAAATCCTCTATGCCTAAGCTTCCCATGAGCTGACTTCTAAGTTTGGACTACCATGCCTGGCTCTATAGCCTTCTTCCAATGGACAATTGACATTTTTATTCTACAAGCAACACTAACATGCAAATGAAAAACCACCATCAAACATTTGGTGGCACTCAGCATGCCATCCTTCCACTTTCCACTTTCTAATCAACCTTGCTCTGCTCCCAATGCTTTTAGCTTTTATCCTTCGTCATAAATGCTTGATCATGCTTGTGTTTTTAGCTAAGAGTTCTGAGTCCTAATTTCAGAGAAGGACAAAGCACGATTGGTACAAGGGCTAAAGATCCACCTTTAACCATCTCCCCAGATGATTCGATTGCATTCCCAATTTTAAGAACCACTTCTCTGGCCCTTAGGTCGCATTTTGAAATAAAATTGATTGTATATTTCATTTACCTGCATCAAGTGCTCAAGGAAACACTCTGAAGTAAATAAACTCAAACAAAATTATCACTCTGAACCAAATTTCTACTTCTAGCAGCCAAAATCTATTTTAAAACTCCCTATAGTTCTTATTATAACAAGCTTAATATTCTAGTATATATTTTCTTCCCTAATACATTTTTAAAAAGGAAATGTGGTTAGTGTTTTGCATGTTACCAACGAAAGGTTCCACTTTGCAGCTGATTGGTAGAGAAGCATAATTTTCTGGGCACATGGATAGTATTTGAAAAATTGTGAATAACTCTAAAGTCACTATCAGGCACGGGTAGGCTAGTGCAAATGGCCTCCACAACAGTACCTATTACCTTTAATTTGATTTGGAAGAGATAGAGGCCTGAAAGGGCTAAGTATGTTTGGTGAGAATTTCTTACTGTTGCTTAAAATTTCCTATACAAATCAAAACCAGATTTAATCAGCCTTTCTCCCATGGCAGCTGACAGAAAACAGACGGCCCAGGGAAAACAAAAGACAGCGCGGCTCTTTCACTTTGTTCAGAGGCCTGAAGTGATGAGCCACAAAGAAACTCATATTCTGAATCTTTGATGCAACTTGTGAAATATTCCACAGTAGCAGGACACCAGTCCTCCTCCTACTTCTGAAAGGAGACAAAGGAAATTCCAACACCATGTTTCTGCTTAGAAAATCAAAGGCAACTGTGAACCTTATTATCTCTGAAGAATTATTCTGAAGCCTTAGAAAAACTCGGTCTCCTACGGTCGATGACTTTCAGCCAGAATGCAAACAAAATAAACTACTTTTAATGATACATCAATCCACTGTGAATCCTGCCACAAAAAATCAGTAAGAGCGGCTATATGCAGCACCATATTGCATAGTCATTTTGTTGCTTGAGCAGATTAGTATTACCACATAGTGACTTTGTCTGATTCCGGATCTCTCTGGCTTTGGCAAATAATCATACTTTCACTGTCCAGCCTTGTTTATGTGAGAACTACTTCCTGTTTTTTATCAGACACGATTGTGCATAATTCTTGAGGGAATAGATAATGTCTACCACTGCTGTTGTATCTCCCCTGGCATAGACACAAGCATATGATACTTGCCCAGTGTGCTTATTAAATGTACCACATATACACATGCAAACACTTATCTCTACTATGTGGCCCTTCTATTTTTATTTTCCCGAGACAGTAATTTACTTAATGGCAAATAGTGAGGCTTTGATAAACTAGTAGACTCAAGACTTTGGCTAAGTTAATGTCATAGGATCAGCATTCTCATTCTTATCATGCCTTACCACATTTCCTAACAAATGTACTCACAGAAATAAATGCTTTCCCTACCTGTGAAGGAAGATGCCACTGAAACAAAGCATGACCACTGCTGGAAAGCTAGAAAGAAATATAGTATCATTTCTAACTCTCCTTATCATGTTGATTTGTTGAAAGTATGGTTCATACACCTCATAAATTAATAGTTAGACCTGTCTACAGCATTGCCTTCTAAACTAAAATCACCGAGATATGGGTAGAGGCATGCAGCATAGCACCAAAAGCCATTGGACTATAATCTAGACAGAGATTTCTATTCGCAGGTGCAGAAGGGAACTTACACAATCATTTTTCCTCCTGGTGCTGAAGATTTCTACTAATCGAGAAGTGTTCGACTAGATTTATTCATTCAGTATGTATCAAATGTCTGCTAGGCTTTTTATAAATAACAGGAATATTATCACAAATATAAATCCGTGCTTGCAGGCAGCTTACAATCTAGTGAATGTGAAAGACAATGAATTTGTAAAACATTTGGACAAAAGAAAACAAAGGTGACTATAGGAATGCAAAGTAGAATGTAAGAAGAAAGGAGAATAAAGATATTTGGAGCAGAAAATGGTTCTCTGAGGAGATACTGGAGGACAGCCCCGAGTGATCTTATGGAATTGCCTATGCAAGTGGTTTGGGGGATATTTAGGGAACAGAAAATAGAAAAATGCAGAATATCTGAGACAGGCACACTTGCTCTTTTTAAATAACAGCAAGAAGTTCAGTATGTCTAGATTAGTGAAAGGAAGAAAGACGTCTGAAGAAGCATTTCAAATGGCACAGTGGTTTCTAAACCATGAGAGCTATGTACTATATTGTAGACATCATGGTGTGAGCCTTTAGAGACTTCTACATGGGAGCCAAATGATCTTGTTTGTATTTGCATGGCCAGGGCAAGTGCCAAGATGATGTAAGAAGTGCACTGCAGAGAGTGAGAGTGGTGGCATGGCCCATGGTGACAATGAAGAGAAGAAAATGAAACTGATTTTAAGTAAAATGTGATCATCAAAATGCCTTGGCAGCCAGGATTGGTGGCACAGGGTTGTAATACAAATTACTCAGGAGATTGAAGCAAGGAGATTGAAGCAAGAAGATTGCAAGTCCAAGTCTGCTGTTTCACAGAGTGATTTGAAAACTGGCCTGAGTAACTTACTGAGACCCTGTCTCAAAAGGCAGTTTTTTAAATGCAAGGGATATAAATCAGTGGCAGAGAATTCTTTGTGGGTTCAACCCCCAGCCCTGAAAAAGGAAGGAATTAAAAGAAGGAAGGATGGAAGGAAGGAAGGAAGGAAGGAAGGAAGGAAGGAAGGAAGGAAGGAGGAAAAAAGGAAGGAAGGAAGGAAGGAAGGAAGGAAGGAAGGAAGGAAGGAGGGAAGGAAGAAAGGAAGGGAAAGGAAGGAAGGAAGGAAGGAAGGAAGGAAGGAAGGAAGGAAGGAAGGAAGGAAGGAGGGAAGGAAGAAAGGAAGGGAAAGGAAAGAAGGAAGGAAAGAAGGAAGGAAGGAAGGAAGGAAGGAAGGAAGGAAGGAAGGAAGAAAGAAAGGAAGATATTATGGCACTTATTCCAGATACTCCACCTACATTCAAAAGTAAAAGTGACCTGTACCTTCCTTTTCTGTTATGTCCTTCCCTTCCTGGTTTTATGATGAAAGTTATACTAGTCTCATAAAATAAATAAATTGAGTAGCCTTTTTTTCTTTCCAAAACTGTTAATGTAATTAGGATCATTTAAACTTTGAAAGTTAGGGGAAATTTGCCAGGAAAATCACCTAGCCACCTAGGCTTGCAGTTTTAGGGGAGGAGTGATTTTTATAACCACTTCAGTGTACTTAAGCCTACTGGTTTATTAGGGATTTTATAATTTTTTTCCTTGAGACAATTTTGATAAATTATATATTTTATTAATATATCCATTTCATTAATATTTTCACTTTTATTGGCACACAGTGGCTCCATATTCTCTCCTGAATTTTTGAAATCTCTATTTTTATCTATCATTATATTGACTTTTTATTATTCCTAAATTATTCCTAATATTACTTGCATGTGCATTTCTTTCTTTCTTTCCCTGTTTCAATAAAGATCATGATTCAGCCTTGAAAAAGGCTGCACAGAAAGTAATTTAAGAACTACTTGAAATATATCAGTTTAATGGCACCACCCAAGCCATCCACAGTATGGATGGAGTTATGTTGGGAGTTCATAAATTATATCTGTATGTAGGTAAATTATGCAGAGTGCTGTGAGAGTAAAGAAAGTTTTATATTTTTTAGGAAACTAAAAGGAAATTAAAAACCTACTATATCTTTTTATCAGGCTGCACATACCCATGTGTGCTATGCTGACTCTAGATGAAAAAGAAATTCAAATATTCAAAATAGACTTCTTGAAGTACTGTTTTGTCAGTATAAAGCAGGGTGCTCAAGGAACAAACATTTTCTCAGCGACTGTCTACAACGGCCATACAGGATGTTTGTATAACGAGAAACACTTCAAGACAGAAGGTAAAAATACACAGCCAGGTCTGAGCAACTTGGCAACCTTAAATTCTTCTCCTCCTTAGACACAATGATCAAAATTATTGATGAAAGTTATGACCTAGAATGCTACAAATTCAGTGGATTCAGGAACCCCAGTGAACATCTGATCTTTACTCATCTCATCAAATTCCTAGACAGTTGATTCTTTCTATTTTTCAACGGTGGCTGCATTTCTATCTGTTTGCACACTTCATTTTCACTCATGAAAGCCTAAGGAAAATTTACAAAGCTTAAAGAAAAAGTTTCCAGTGCTAAGTAATACTTAAATTGGAGGGTAAGAGGGGACAAGATTTATCCAAGTGTATATCAAGGACATTCTTAGTGACATGGTGCTATTGGATGAAATCATTTTTAACACAATTTGTTAACTTTCTCCAAATTATACTCCTCTTTGGATATTTAAGCTAGTAGCAAAGTTTTAGTGGAATAAGAAATTTGAAATATTTAATATCATCAAACTTAATGCTCTTAGATAATCAAAGAAGGTATGGTTCTAAGAGCTTAATAAATTTGCTAGGTAATATTTCATTTGTCAATGATAATTTAATAGCATCAAGGCATCTCAGTGTCTATTGAATATGCTATTTTAAGGACTTGTCTTTTTGGTCACTTTGAGTATGTGTGGCATGTAATTTAATTTTATTTAATCTCTGTATTTTTACATTGTTTTTAATTTTTAAAAAATAGTTTTACATTTGTTTACATTTCTCAAAAGGGACCTGTTATCTATAACATCAGTAATATTTCAGCAATATATGCATACACAGAGAAAAGGAGGATGTATCTGAAAAATATTATTCTATATTTTTTATATATTCTATATTATATTCTACATATATTCTATATATTCTATATATATTCTATAACTATAGAACTTTCAGTAAGTGAGTTAAATATCATGCAGTGTTAAGTGAACAGTTTGTTTGGCTTAAAGTTGAATAAATTTTTAAGAGATTGTAAGGTATCTAGATTTTGGAGAGCAGTCTTCTTTTCTGATTAAATTTTCAAGGTTAAATGTGTTTTTACTGTCTACAATAGAATTCAAAGCATAGAAATTCCTTCCAAACTAGATCAACATTTTTTTTTCTTACTTCCAATGAGGGCTCACTCCATCTGTGTCAGAGTGTAAAGAGAAAAAGAAGCTGTTTCGCTTGATGTAATTTGGAGGTTAACGGTGGTAATTTGTGAGAAGCAACATCTCAGAACTTTTTCCATTATTGTTTAATCTACTGTGTCGAAAACTCTTTTGCTTTCCAAGAATTTTTTTTGTATCTCCTCAGTTTTTGATGTGTCAAAGTTCAGAGGTGGTTCGGAGCAGAGAGTTCAATTTTCTTATGGCTTTGGAGATCCTTCCAGAAAGCAAGAGGCTATTTTACTTCCACAATATTCATGTCAAGATATGCAGGTTGACATAGCTCCAATGGATGCATAGTGTAAATATAGCCTAGTCCTACATCTATAATCTGATCATAGAAGAAAGCAGCATATAATTTGATTCCAGAGCCATAGAGTAAGAAGGTTCAAAAAGTTTTCCACTGGTATTTTTCAGAGTAGAAAATTACCAATGACCATAATATGATAAGGATATAACTATCAGAACACAGACAACTGTGGAGATAGGAGGGACTCACATTTTTGAAATTCCTACAAAGGGACAAGCACAAGATACACCATCTTGCTTAATCCTCAGAAAGACTTTACAGCATGTTATCCTACCCATTGTTCCCATTTAACAGATAAGAAAACTGAAGCATGTGGAGGTTTATTTATTAGTCAAAATTTTCATGAACAACAGAAACGCATCAAAAGCCAGGTCTTTGTTTTAGTATTCCCTCTTCAACGGATGGCTACTTCAGGAGATCTACTAAGACACAGCTACAGAAGAGAGTACCAGGTTTCAGGTGCAGAAAGATCACCATTTGAAGAATGAGCTCTGGGAAATCTATAGCCAGGTATGAAGAAACTAATACCCAGTCAACCTGAAAATAGAAAATTATTAGACAAATAAATCCTGGGTCATTAAAACTAGACTATATTATTGAATGAAGAAACATATGAATAAGTGAATGGCCTACAATAGAAAACAGTTTTCACAAGGAAATGGTTGGGATCCATTTTCCTTGAGACTGATAAACAATAATATACTTAAAAGTCTGAAGGGACTACCTTTTCAGAGGCACCCTGCAGCGAATCTATTTGTTCTTTTTTCTCCCTGTGATTTTATTTTTTTTAAGTCTATTAAAATACAAAAGTTTCCATTTTCGCCCCTCCTCCCAACACCCTCCCACTCCCCCCACTCCCTCTCCTCTTCCCTCTCCATCCCTAAGAGCAGTTAGGGTTTCCTGCCCTGTGGGTAGTTCAAGTTCCTCCCCGCTCCCTCCAGGACCAGGAAGGTGAGTATCTAATCAGACTGGATCCCCAAAAATCCAGAATATGCAGAGGAAACAAGTCCCAGAGTCATTGTCAATGGCTTTTTAGAAAGACTTCGGGCCAGCCACATTCAGAGAATCCAGCCTCCTCCAGAGAATCTGGTTGGATCAGGCGCTCCTTCAGTCCCAGTCAACTGGCCTTGGTGAACTCTCATTAGATCAGTCGCCTTGTATCAGTGGGTGATCGCTCCCCTTGCCGTCCTGATTTGCTTTTTCATGTTCTTCCTCCTTCCGCTCCTTCTTTGGACCTTGGGGGGCTCAGTCCGGTGCTCCAATGTGGGTCTCCGTCTGCTTCGCCATCCATCGCTGGATGAAGGTTCCCTCTGATCTTGCCCTCCCTGCTCACATTCTTCTTCCTGCTGCTTCTCGGTTGGACCTAGGGAGTTAAGTCCAGTGTTCCAACGTGGGATCCCATCTCTATCTCCATCTATTGCCAGATGAAGGATCTCTCTGGGAAGTGCTCCTCAGCAGTGCAACAGGGATAGCTGGTCTTCCCAGGACCCGGGAGACAAAGGGCCTGCAGCAGTGGGAGGAGGGGAGGGGTCCCTTGGAACACCGAAGACCCTGCCGCAGAAGCTGAGGGGGGCCAGCGAATCTATTTGTAAATTGAAGAATCATTGTACAAACGGAAAGGATCTCTACAACAGTTTCTTTCAGAGTGTGGATTTCATTATTCTGGGTCTCTCAATGCAGGGCACCCTAATTACCAAGCCTGCCCCAGACAAGAAAATAAAAATTAATGAACTTTATGCCCTGGCAATGTTTGAAGCATACATGGGCAGCCCTAATATGGGGGTTCTGTTGAACTTGTCCATATTGAGTTTCGTGGTCTAAGTTGATGAGAGTGATAGACCAGGTCTCTTCCTCAAGAAGTCAGCAGATGGCATTATAAATGGTTGTGAGTCATCATGTAGTTGCTGGGAATTGAACTTGGGACCTTCGGAAGAACAGGTAGCACTTTTAACTGCTGAGCCATCTCTCCAGCCCCAGACAAATGTATTTACTAATACTATTAGCTACTTTTTAGAAATTTACTATACTTTGATTTTATTTGCTATGAACAGTGGTGTTTTTACGTTCTCCCAACAGAAGTCAAGATAGGAAGGTGGTAAGCTTCCATTTCCAGTTTACATATTTTTCTTGGAATGAAGGAAACATCAAGCATGGTAGGCTTTGGCAGAATCCATTACAATTAGACTTTCAATTAATTGTTATTGAATTTAATTGACAGAAAATAGGTTAGATTCCCAGTTCTATTATTTACTGTGTGGCTTTGGGCAACTCACTTTAACTCCCCCCACCTCAGAATTCTCATTTGTACAGAAAGGGGGTAGAAATTCCTCAGGGAAGAGAACATGTTTTCTTTACTTTCATATTTCTAATAAGTTTGGGATTATGGAAGATAGAGAGCTGGCTTCAAGTTTCTATAAGGTGATGAATTTAAAGAAGACAAATTCAACCATTACAGCTACAGTTAAATATAGAGCTCAATAAAAATCAATAAAAAAAAACACTATCAAAAAATGTAATGATGTTTGCTACCTTACAACTAGATCTACTCATTTCTTGCTATTCTTCAAGAATATTTTTACATACTACTTGCTAGGAAAACAGCATTGAGAAGCAATGTAATCTACAAAAGTAAAAACGTTTTAACTGTAAGTTAATTTTAAGAAAGCAAGTAGACATTATACAGTGGCAGTATATCACAATTGATCGTGATTGATTCAAATAATAACAACAACTAGAAATTATCTTCCCTATTTTATCTATGAAATTTAGGCTGCAGGATTATCGGTGATTCCTTCAATTGTGATGGTTTGAATGGAAATGTTCCCAATAAAGTAAGGCTTTGAACACTTGGTCCCCAGTTGGTGTATTGTGTGGAGAGGTTATGGAAGAGAACATCATTGTGTGTGGATTTTGAGAGCTTGTACCATCTCCAACTTTCCATTGACTCTTTCCTTTGTCCTTGAGGATGAGGATGTGATACCTTGGCTCTTTGCTCCTGCAACCAGACTGCCTGTGGCCATTCCTCCTTGACACGATGGACTCTAAGTCCTCTGTAACCATAAGCCCAGATCAACTCTTCTATAAGTTGCTTTTGGTCATGCCGTTTCATTACATCAACAGAAAAGTAATTAATACACCAATATTATGAATCCTGATTAGCATTAAACTCCGTTCCAGAAATGACCATGAGGAAAGGATTCAAAAGTTAAAAAAAAATTGTTGAAATGCACATTAATAGTTCAATGTCATATGCTAGGTAAATTAAAGGGTGGAGTGGTAAGCAAAAGCATATGGTTAATGATTAAAGAGAATTCTCAATAAATATAAAATAGAAATTCTTAGTGATGGCAAACTCTTAAGGCAGAGTTTTACTAGACATATTTTTTTCTTTCCTTCTGGTCTATAATATAATGTATTTTACAACCAATGGTATATTAGAAATGATGAAACTTCAAGCTACTTTCTACAAAACAAATGAGGGAATGTGGCCCCACTATTTCCATCTCATCATTTAAAGATATAGAAATCAGATAGGTTTGTTAAGAATGGAGATTAAATTATACATTATTGCTCTTAATACACAATTATGCCCATACTGAAGCAGATTTGTGGCCACAATTTCAGGTTGGAATTAAGAAACATCTATATGGTGTTTTGTTTCCACACAGATGTCTAGTAAATAACAGACACAAGCAGAAAGATGATAAAAGATAAATTTGGACCAAAGTACTTACATAAATATCAATGGATATAATAAAATATAAACTGGACCATCTTATCAAGGAAGTATAAAAGAAGCTGAGTAGATTTTGGAGAGTAGGAAAACATTCTAGAAAGAGAACTGGTTTATTCTAGGACTGAAAAAAAAACACAAATGAATTTGAACCATTATATTAAAAAAACAGGAAATAAACCAGATAACTCAGAGAAAAGTTGTAACAGGAAGAAAGAAAAGGCCAAAAGCATAGCATTTTCTATGGCAGAAAATATTGGCTACATCTTCTGCAGATTGACAGTCATTCAGTATTGCGATGCTGGGTCAAGTACTTACAAGAGAGATGGGATCAAAGAGAGTCTGTCTTTGGGCTTCGATTCACAGTCTTAATTTAAAATTCCAGAGGTAATTTCATTTATCACCTATGACTCATTCCCTCTGGGAAGATAATTCTATGAAGTTTTGAAAACAACAAGCGAAATAAAATTTACAATGATATTCAAGATAAAATGTTCTAGAGACCATCGCATGTGTGCCACTCAACAGAAAGACACAGGAAAATAGATTAAGGAGCAATAACTTCAAGGTAAATAAATAGCATTATAGCTGATAACAAAATTACAGACAAGTAATTCAAGCTCTCTCAAGGGCCTTACATACTTCAAGGGAAAACATCTTCCAATTATCATCGAAAGCTCTCCAATTTTCACAGTTCATCTGTAATAGGCTGATTGCAAATGTAAAAATGTACATCGCAGGTAGTGCTCTATAGTCAGCTGCAACCATAACATCCCATGTAATGACAAGCAATTGGGAATGCAGCACTACCACTTAAGCTATTTAACTCTGATTGCTTGGTATTTATACTGATATTCCTGCTGAAGGGAAAATACACACACACACACACACACACACACGATGGTGATAAAGAAGTATATTCTTATTGTTTACCTTTAGCAATAGAACAAGTCAGTAAAAGTGAATTAACAGCAGAAAAAAGAAGTGATTTTTTTATTACAGAACTAATAGAAGGATGTCAGTTTCTGTGATGTATTTTCTACAACAGAGTGCTTATAGGCTTAAAAAAAACCAAGGACAGGAAGATGTTTAACTTAATGAGTAAAAGAAAGTATCCAAGAATAGGACTGGGTACACCTCTTGCAACTTTGTGAAGAAGAAAAGTGTCAAGTGTCTATTTTAGAGCTAGGAATATGACTCAATGTAGTTAAAAGTATTCCCTGCTCTTCCAGAGGGTGTGAATTCAATACCCTACACTAACATGATGGCTCACAATGACCAGTAACTCCATCCCAGGGAATTCATCATCTTCTTCTGACCTCTATTAACACCAGGCAACACATGGTACACATACATATATACAGAAAAACACTCGTATACATAAAATAAGTAAACATTAAAAATTAAAGTGACTATTAAAATTTTCAGAAAAAAACAGGTGGTGGTGGCACGTGCCATTAATTCCAGCACTTGGGAATGAGACGCAGGCAAAACTCTTAAGGCCAGGCTGGTCTACAGTGAGTTCCAGGATAACCACAAATACACAGAGAAACCCTGTCTCAAAGAAAACCCTAAAAAACAACAACAAAAAATAAAATCAGAAAATCAACTAATTGGGATTAGAGGACAAATATTTGATTTTCTAAGTATTAAGCAAAATGTTAACTTCCCTGGGCTGAGAGAAGAAAATCAAGCAAACTTTTGGAACAGATGTGAAATGTTGGAGGACTGTTATTGTCTCCAGGTATTCCAACACTCTGCTCTAAGAAGTCTGTTTTTCTTAATAACACATAATTTAGTATCCATAAACATATTTCTGTCATTCTTTCATTTATTAGTATACTCACTTAAGACTGGATTCTCTAATTTATGTCATTCTCTGGTAAAAATAAAAAGTTCTCATTTACCTAGAAAAGATAATTAGTAATGCTGGGTGAAGTGCAGGGTTGTTGGCATTCTCAAGGCAGGAAAAGATAAGAATAAAATTCCAAGCAAAACAAAGTTTATTAAAGTTTCAGAAGTATGACCAGTCGTCATGTTTTAGGAACATTGATTACAGTTGAATCTAAAGAATAGGCCTTGTGTGTAACCAAGAATTCCCATTTCCTCTTGAAAATTCAATATTAATCAAATACCCTAATATCTGATCCCTCTCAGCACACAGGATTTTACCATATCCAAGTCATATTTAAGTAACAAAATTTGTGCTGACCATAAACATATGAGTTCGGCCATCCACTGGAGCATAGTTAACCTACCATGGGCCACAGATTTAAAGAAAACTGAGTCTTTCTCCTCAGCAGCATCAACTGTCAATAGCTCCTCAGCTAGGGCTGGGGCATAAAGTTTAGTTTCTGATGATTTGTTTTTCTAGACAGAGTTTCTCTGTGTAGCCTTGGCTGTCATGGAATTAACTATGTAGACCAGGCTGGCCTCGAATTCATGAAGATCAGCCTGCCTCTGCCTCCCAAGTGCTGGGATTAAAGATGTGAACCACCACCACTTAGCTATAAAGTCTACTTCTAATATGTAATGAGCATGGAAACAGATCTTTCTGAATGAGAAAAATAGGGGAATCTGTAGTGTAGGCAAAGTAGGAAATCTATAAGGATAAGTATAATACAGAAAATAGGAAATTAAGTATGAAAACTGTGTGAAGTAGAAAACTATTAAGGTGAAATATTAAGAGAACATTTTGCCCACTTGGAGACTGCCACACCCATTTGCCCGTGCCAGAGGGGAAGGCTGCACTCCGTAACTTTGGTAACAAAAGTAATCTTGCCACACGAGATGGACCCCGTCCTTCTGTGTCCAGTCAATACTGATAGCCTAGGACATCTGGCTATCAGAAGGATTGAACAGGAGATGGTTTTGAATGCGGATAAAAAAAGAGGCAGAAGCAAGGCAGGTATCTCACCATCACGATGGCCCTAACATGCTGTTGAGCCCCATAGCGAGATCCTCAGAAAGACCTACCTCCCCAGCACAGATCCTCTAAGTGCCTTGCCTCCTGAGAGCAGATCAAAAAGCCTTATCGCCCGAAAACAGACCATCACCAGACCACACAGACTACACAGTCAAGAGTTGAGCTTCGCAGTCAAGCACCCAGTGTGATCGGGCATCCGGCCTGAAGAAACCCAAAAGTCCTTTTTAGGGCTGAAGAAACCCTTACAGAGGATATTAGGTTGTATGATGCTACTTAATGCGTGTGTGAAATGTTAAGAGAAGAGCATAGATACATTAATACTTATGGTCTGTGAAATGTTATGCATGTGTTAGTGTACGAAATGTTAAGAGAGATTTGATGGATAATTGGTAAAGATTAGGAAATGTTAATTGATAAGTTGTATTAAGGTTAAGAAGTGTTTTATGGATAATTGATAAGCCAAATGGAGGTTAGGAATTGGTTTTATTTATTATAGGGTTAGTAGGATTAATAATTGTGATATTGAATTTTCTGTGTTGTCTATTACATGCGTGCTAACAGTGTGAACCCCCTTAATGCATTGGATATATAAGCTACTAATAAAGAATCATTATAAGGACAATTCTCTTGCTTGGTCTGGTTACTCATCACTCTCTGGGGAGAAGGGCACTGAGTCCTCATAGCACTACTCACAAAAGAACCTTGAGCTGAAACCCAACAGCTCACAATATAATATATATTTCTTGTGCTTAAAAATCAAAGCCTTGTAAGCTACAACTCACCCTAATTGCTTTTTCTTTCTTATCATTTGGAACCATAGCCAGTTCTTTTATCCTTTTACAAGAAGCCTAAGGGTCAGGGGCAGGTCAACTGTACACAGTACTTAGCAGGAAGAGAATATAGCTTTCTGAAACAGTGCTTGTGTAGGATTCATAAAGCCTTCAATTCAATTTCTAATTCTACAACAAAGACAAAAATACTAGTACCCTTTCTTGGCCCTGTGGTCTTTTCTGAACCACTGTACAGCTCATCAGATGTATTCCTGGCATAGAGGAATAGAGCTACTTTAAGATTCACTTCAGTTAAGATCAAAATGTGCCAGATCAAAGATCTGTTATCAAAAATGCAGTATACATAAATAGACCTTTTGGCACATGCTATCATTTTTTGCACTTTATGTTTTTTTACCAAATATATTGATGCACTGTGGGAAAAAATAAAATATAATTAGTAGAAATGGTTGTTGATTAAATAATTTCCAGACCTGGTGTCTTAGTAACTTTTCTATTGCTGTGACAAAACGCCATAAATAAGGCAACTTATAAAATAAAGCATTTAATCAGCCTTATGGTTTCAGAGGGTTTGAGTCCATGATGGTGGAACAAAGACATAGCAGCAGGAATAGCTGGGAATTCACATCTGAATCTTCAAGTAGGAGGCAGAAAGAGAATATTGGGAATGGCATGAGTCTTTTGAAACCTCAAAGCTTGCTGTCCTGACTGACACACCTTCTCCAATAAGGCCACACCTCCTAATCCTTTTAAAACAGTTCTACTAACTGGGGAACAAGTATTCAAAACTGTGATCCTCTCAGGGCCATTCTCATTCAAAGGGCCATCCCCAGGTTCAGGCCATATTTGTGAGCAGTTATTATTAGTACACCAGGTAGACAATAGCAACATTTTATTTAGATATCAAACTAACTTCCTTTTGATTTCTGAATTAAACAGCAAAAATCACAAAGAGCCCTTTGCCAAAAGCCATTCCAGAGAAACTAAGATTTTCTTTACATTTTCTTATTATATATAAAACTCCTGCATTTTCTCACCCAGTGTTCTTTCATTCCTCCATTCTGAAAATAAATGGGGCTTCCACAGAGTTTGACATGCCTACTTTGGTCTTTTAGTTACTGTTTTTGAACATGTTTGATCTCTTATATATGTGTTCAGAATGGTACTGTGTCTCTAAGACATGAAGTTCCCAGAGGGCAGAGGCTCTGCTCTTTCTTAGTATAATTAATGGAGCATGATACACCACAAGCAGCAAGGTGTTTAATCAATGCCTTAGTACTTGGAGATTCATATATAAACAGGGAGACCATATGTGTGATCATTCAAACTAGGATGTTTCTGAGAGTGAATAGGGGCATGATTAATAATTATTCTGGGACAAAGGGCATAATACAGCACTGTTCTGGGTAAAACATGGAGTTATTAGTTACACTTTTGATTCAAGGGGTTATTCTTTGGAGCTATCCATATTTCTTATAATTACAAATTAGATTGTATTTTGAGTCAGACATCATTTTCAAACAGTACAGAAAGAAGATTCTTTAAAAATGACTCCAAAAGAACAACAGCAAATGTTTTCAACCATGGAAAATGAATTATCTTGGTACAGTAAGACTACTAGGTTACCATTCTTATCCTTACAATTTTTCATTTGGGTTTATATCCATCAGAATGACACCTCATTCCAGCTCTAATGGAACTGAGCTCACTTAGCAATGGTTATGCTTTGAGGAAAAATAATGAAAAATTCTAGAAACAGGTAAATAGACGTCTATTTATTCAGCTTTTCTCAAAAGTTTCCTCTCAGAGCCAATAGTTCATCAAGCATATTAACATTTCTAAAAATGGAATTATTTTTCACATGTTGCAATCCTCACTCTCCACTTTCTTTACATACTTATTTTCTTCAACAAAGTTCTCTAGAAGTTATATGTTTTAGACTATGTAGGAAAACTTCTCAGATAAAGCCTGTTTTCTAAAAAACTAAGCTACGAAAGTTTTGCTTGTCTAACATAATAAAAAATTGAAATCGACTAATTAAAGATATATTTCACACTTTCATTCCCCCTTTTTTTGCAACCTTTCCTGATGTCTTCACAGTACCAAGAAAACAATAATAATAACAACAAAACTTCAGAAGACTTTCACAAAATTAATTAAAATAAAATGAGAATGTGATGAAAATTATTTAGTTCTGGCAGTGTTTGTATATACAAACAGGATTCTAAGGTCAGATTTCTATTACATTATGGCGTTTCCTTAAGGTTATTTTAGTAACTTGCTACAGATATATTAAGATTTTGCCTATTCATACTTCTTCCAATCATGCAAGTATGAATATCTAAAATTAACTCTTTTTTCCTCTTGGCAATTTAAAAAGGGATGAGGAAGGGAGAGGCATGCATAACATTTTATCTCAAATTTTCAAATTAATTCTGAACAAAGCCCAAAGCTCCCATCAAGGTACTTGAAAGGTAATGTTAAAAATGTTAACCCCCATCTTTTATCTCCTGATTTTAATCTAAAATATGGACTAGAAAACTTAGATGTGCTATAGCACTTTTAAATTCATTTATGCTCAATATCACAAACTAATCTGAACACTAAGATATCTATACTTGTCACTCAGTGGCCATATTACAGAAGCATGTTGCTTAAATTAGTCCAACTAAAATAAAATCGATCCCCATTCACCAAAAATCTGTTTTGTTTTACCAGGCCTGTATTGGTCTTTTCAGTGTTGATTAATGCCACCTCATTATTGTCATTTTACTCCCTCCTGGGAGTTATGCACACAGGCACACTGTAGTTAGTTTCACCTTTAAAACTGGTTTCCACAGGAATCAAGGGTATTCACTTCAAATTCGGGCTACCAGTCTCCTGCAAGATTTCATTTACTGTTAGCCACTACCACCACCAGCACACTCAGCAGTTTTTGTGTCCCCAAACCAAGAATAGGAGCTTATATTCAAGGCTTCCAACCAGTTCAGCTGAGTCTGAGAGAGAATCAGCATTCCTTTCAGAAAACACTTTAGGTATGAGAGAATAAAAGAACATTTATCCTTATACCTCCTTTGATTTCAATACCTGTATGGATGGTTTGCTTTAGAACAAGTATTTAAATAGTTAGCAACTCTAGAACATATAAATAGAATTTGACTTGTCAAAAGGATGTCGTTGGCACGTTTTGAGTGCAAGGCAAGTTTAATATCAAGGATATCATGTTTGTTTTTCAAACTTTCAGACACTTACTGTTGAATTTGCATACATCTATTCTGACATTTCTATGTTTTTTTCTGTTATTTCTAACATAATTCTTTATGGATTCTTTGGCTATTTCACATCATGCACCCCAGGCCTGCTCATTTCCCCATCAGTCCACATCTGCCCCTCACCACTATAGCACCCCAAAGGAAACCCCCCAAACAAACCAAAACAAAGAAACAGCAAAAATACCTTGCTCCTCCATCTTTGCCATCTCTCCAATACCTCTACACACATAACCTAGTGACATTGGGAGCTGCAGTGTGTTCAATCAGCCTCCCCAAATGCTCAATGTAATCAGTCATTTGTCTGGTCCAAGGCCTCTGGCACACCATCGTCACTAGATCCTCTTCGAAACTCCTCTTGTATATCCTACTGTTGCCCAATTCATAGTGATCCTGTTGTAGCAGGTCATAGATGGAGTGGATGTTAGGGAGTGCCAACCCAAGTCCCAGGATGTGGGTTTGGGTGGTAGCTGAGTCTTTGGGATTGCCCCTCTTAGTCAAGGTGTGGACCCAGCTCCCCAAGGCCCACGCATTGGGGCTAGTTCTCCCAACCCCATAGTGAGGGGTGGGGCCATCTCTTCAGAGCATGGGGGTCGGCTCTCTGCTGCAGTGTCCAGTGAAAGGAAGAGACCGCTATCCCAGGGCCAGTGAAGGGTAGGGCAAACTCAGCACGGCCCTTGAATTTCAACACGCTTGGTTCCTTTGAACTCTGTGGGAACAAGGGCTATGAACGTCAACTCAGATCATGACTGATGTGGGGTCACAGATGCAGACATAGACCTCAACAGCAGTCCTGGCTGGGATGACACGGTGACCCTCGATGACAATGCTGGCCACTCAGATTGGCATGGCCCTCCAACACCAGCATGCCCTTTGATGGCAGCCCATACCCCTGGCATCAGTATGGTCTTTGATGATATCAGGAATCACAGTCAACAAACCAGACCTTAGCTGCAGTAGGGCCATGGGGGTTTTGTTTCTTATCCTTGCTATTTCAACAAGATAAGAAGCATTCTGTCACATGTAACTTTCACAGTTGATTAATTTTGGCCACATATTCCTTAGCACTTCTCCAATGGAGAAATATGGTCAGTTCTTTGAATATTGGCCAATTCTGTGGCCGTTTCAACTATCAGATTATCAGGAAATGATTCTGTGCCAGATTGTCAGCCAAGAAATTAAGAGATGGGCAGCTTTCATTTCTTATTTCTGGGATACTTGCGCTGATGAAAATAACTATCCCAAAACAAAATTATTCACAAAACATACCACTGTGACAAGAATCACTCTGCAATTTGGAGTTGGCCACACGGAAAGAAAAATGTCTATCTGTTCCACCACTACTCTTCCTATCCCAATTTTGTCTTTAGGCATAAGCATGATGATAATATCATGACATCAATTCCTCTAAAATCCTCAGAAGATTCTAATCTCAGTTATCTGAGAGTGTCTTTATGCATTTGAAATTGAGATCTGATTAGTTGCACCTAGCCAATCTATAGAAGCATGTAGCGGTTGTTTAAAGAGTTATAGGCTTTAGAATGGTTGGTTATTCAACAAACAATAACAATAAACTGCCAAATTTCCAAAAAGGCAACTAAGTAATTTCTAGAATAACTTAAAATTGGTAGTTCTTTACAAGAAAAAATTGAGCTCATTCAATTAATTTTTCTGACATTCCTCACACCAATGTGTGTCTATTCCATCCTTCAAATTCTTCCAGCACTCTAAAGCTACAGTAAAACAAGGCCTCAGCTTTTAATATTTTTTTGCATTCCCCTAATATTTATGTTTTCTATCTGTATGCTTTTCTGAGAAAATTTACATCTTGCAAACTGTAACTTTTTATTATGATATGAATTGGACTTATTTTTCTCAATAAGGCAAATACTCCACAGAGAGCTCAGATACACCTGTAAACCAAGCATTACTTCAAACATGGCGTAACATTTTTCCTACAGTGTTCAATCCTGGACTTTTCAGAGAACTGACATTTAAGAAGCCAAGCTTTACTCTATTCTCTTCTTAAGGCCAGGTATTTCTCACTGTGTGTAGGCTTTGGTTTAACAAGATATTTAGGGGAAAGTCCTCATGAGAATTCTCACTCCCTTCCCCTGTCCATTTTACAAACTTTTCTGAGTGTGCATATGTTTTCTTCCCTTCTTGTTCCATTATCTCCACAAAGGAAAAGGAATGAACAACTAGTAATTCCTCTGGTTATAGTGTGCTTCAAATTCTGAAATAGTAGAGATACCTTAACTATTTGGATTTAACTTCTTAGACTTTATATTCCCCAACACAGCCACTTTTCAGTAGATAAGCATTCCCCATACACTCTCCAGAATCTATTTAAATCCTGTAATAAATTACCAGCTTGGTGTCTGCATATACCTATATTATGGAGTTTGGACATGCATAAAAAATATCAGATTGCTGAAGAGCAAAGTTCCATCCATGAAAATTATTTTTCTTTGTTCCATGCATAACTACATTAATTCAATAACATTCCTAAAATGAGACTATGCTTATATAAGCAGATAAATAATTAGAAAGCATATAAATCATTACTTCCTAATATGACTGCAACTAGATTCTATGCAATTTATGGATAAATATGAGAAATGACTATCTCTTTTACTGAATTAAATCCAGCAATGTTTCAATGAAGAGAAATGAAGATTCTTATATTCATTCGCAAAAAATCCTCCAAACCCTCAACATTGTAAAGAAAGATATATCTTTTCACCCATTTAATATATTCTCTCATTGAGCTTAAAATAGCTATAAATTTAACACTTGCTACTCTTAATCAATAAGATGGCATGCTAAAATGAAAAGATAACCTTTCATTTTTACAAGAGATTTATCTTAAATAAAATGAAGTTTGTGAGACTAGAAGCAGCTCAATTTAGTTTCTTTAAGAGGAGTTTGAACAACCTTGGAGCTGCTGAACTATACTATACATTACAACCACTAAGTAAAATGAGAATATTTATGAAACACTCAGAATACAATAGAAGTCAATGTCATTTAACATAGTGAAGTGTAATTCACTAATAATTTATAAGCTCAAACTTGGAACCCAGCAGTTTATTAATGGACAATTTCATGGGGTTTCATTTGGGAAAAACAGAAAGATACAGTTCTGTGAAGGATTTTTTTTAAATTGAAAGACACTGTCCTTTGAAAAAGGACACGTTCCTTCTACTAGTTCATGTAATAAGTTACACAGATCCATCCAAACTACTGGCAAATTTTGATTTCACAAAAACAAATTGAGTCATTAAATTTTTCCATGGAAAATTTGCCATGCAGTTCTGTGTCCCTATTTAGCAAAGGTAAATTTAGATGGTGAAAAAGAACAAGAAAAAATGTGGGTTAAAGTGGGCTTCCTGGAAAGTAATGGACATAGTGAACAGTGCTGTGGCTGTGTACAGGTTTTCTAGAAGATACACCTTAAGTTCTTATGAAAGTGATTGGAAAACATTACTTGGTTCTTAGAAGGTCTGTGCTATGGCAGACCACCGTAGAGATGAAGTGCTCCCTGAGGTTAGCGGTGTTGGCACAGGCACTAATCTCTGGCTGAGCTGTACTATGAAAGCCTCATTGTGCGGTTGGCCCGAAGAGATCTGACCAGCTTACTGAGCTAACATTGTATGTCTCCCATTCAAAGTAATCCTCCCTGATTTGTCACAGGTGTTGTTTGAGGAGACACCCAATTGGAATGGTCAGAGCAAATAACAGACGTACTTACAGTTAGCTGCAATTACTGTAAGATAAAGCAAGACTAGCAGAGGAGAAGGGAAATATTGCAAAAGAGAGTTCATGAACTCAGCAGGGGAAAAATGAGCAGCTCCTAGTTTGATTACCAGGCAATTAATCCACTCTACATACACACTCCTACACTTTTCACATTCCCCTAATTGATTGCAATGCTGGCCTTTCTCTCCTGCTACCTGGAAAGCATGCCTTAGGAGCTATTCGGTTCACACTTAAGATTGTCTTGGAGAAGTTCCCTTTGAATTTTGAATGTTCGTAATTGAGAACTTCCACTTTCCTTAAACCTCACCCAAAACAGAGCCACCCTTATCTGTGACTATGACCCAGAAAATGCAAAAGAGAACTTACTCACTAAGAAAAAAAAATAACCCTTCATGGTCACTAACCACGTATTTTCTTAGAGTAGGCTAAAGTCAATTGGATACATTTAGATAGTACACACCCCTTGCTGACCCGAACAAACAGCATGATTTACATCAAATGTGGGTAGTCCGATGTATCTGGATGATATTTATTTCAAGGCAGAATTTAGTGGTTTAGGTCATATTGCAAAGCAAACATCAACTTTAGCCAGCAAAATACACCTCTACAATATTCCAAGCAGTAATCAATACACCACCATAAAAAATAGAAACGCCATGAGTGGAACAAGTTGTTAATTGACACAAATTTGTGCCTGACCTTCTTAGAAATGTTGGCAAGAAAAGAAGCCGCATGAGGAAGTGCCGTCAGTTTCCATGGAAGAGGTCTTTATTTTGCTTATCCTTGTTTTGCAGTAAGTTCTACATGGTCTCATTTATAAATTAATGCATTTGCTTATTTTTCTGTTTACGTAAAAATTAGAAAATGATAAGACTATGAATTTTTGCTACTCAAGAACTAAACGCCCTTAAAGCAGTGGCACACTTTCAAATCTTAGCTAGCAATTGCTTATTATATAATTATTTAGTAATTAGTATTTAATATGTACAATATAATAAAGTAGTACATCTAAAATTAATGTCCTGTTACTCTATGTAATAAAGCATTTTGTATAATTTTGTGTACTTATGTTTATAGCATGTTATTTAAAATTTGTATTAATAGGACTGGCTCATTTGAAAACCAAAATAGAGGTGGTTTTTAGGAAACCTTAATGACTTTGTCTGTTATCATAACATTACAGCTTTATTCTTACCAAAAGTTGATATTTAGCACTATATACAGTTGATACTCAGCTGGTTGTGAGGCTGAGCCGCCTCTCCATCTACTGTTCATTAGTCTTAGTAGCCTTGGAAGCTATGCTGTAGCACGCTGTACACCCATTAGTCCAAACAACTTTACTTGCAAATGTGTATTGTGTAGTGTGTTCAAGATCTCTGGCTTCTGGCACACCACCAATACTGAACCGTCACCAAAACTCCTCTCAGATGTCCTGCTGTGGCCCTGAGTCATGGAGATTCTGAGTCTATGGTTTCACAGGACCAGTCCCTTCATAGGCTCTAGAAAGTCACAGATGGGCAAGAGGTTGGGGAGTGCCAACTCAAAGCCCTGAATGTATGCTTGGGTGGCAGCTCATTTGATCAATTCAGACAACTGGGACCACCCATTCAGGTGAGGGGTAGAGCCAGCTCTCCTACCTCCCCTACCTTCCCAAGTGCAAGTCTTCTCTGAGGGACAGGGCCAGTTTTTCTGTGTCATGGGGTCACTATCCAAGAACCATTGAAGAGAGGGTTATTGCTTACATTTGATGTTGGCATTGCAAACCTGACTTAGACTTGATTCCCAAATGGGTTCTGAGTTTCCTTGATTAGCTGCACATGTAATTTCTAAAATTAAGAGTTGGGAAATCAAAAGCACTATATACAAGGTCAAATTGATTTTGCACACATGCACATGCATTAGTTTTTACTCCCTTTCTAGTAAAAATAATCAAGTACCTTTAAGATTGCTACTTTTCCACATTTTCTCTTAGAACTTACCAAACATTTTTACATAGGTTTGAAGACATTGTTATAAAGTCATTTGCTTTTATTAACTTTTCAAAGCATAAAAATAATCTCTTTGACTTGTTACATATAAAGTTTTCTGAGATTCAAAGATAACAAATAAGAACAAATGTACAGTGTAAAATAATCATGGCCATGAACATATGATACCTACTAAAGCAGAAATCTGAATGAAGTGTTTACATGAACCATGTTAATGATTCTCAAAGTCTATTCCATGTGCTAAATGCATCCACAATACAAATCTATTTTTCAGGGTATCTGTCCATGAGTTTGTTTCTAAATATACAAGGACTCCGACATATGGCTACCAGAGTGCCAACACCTCAATATTTAAGGATTGCAGAGCCAGTATAATCTACGTTAAAAGCATAGATAGTGGTAGAGATGGTTTCTGTTTGGGATAATAAAGAGAAAGCTTTCATCCAATTACAGAAATTAGAATTTTAATGTTAACTTGGTCTATCAGAATTTGTCTATTACTTCAACAGTTATGTTTTGAATTACATGAAGTACTTTGCACTGCCATGAGCTCTAGCTCAATACTGAAGAAAACATATCTGATTCATACCTTCAGAGAATGCACATTCTAGCAGGAAATTAGACAATATACAAAAATAAATGAGTAAGTAAATGTCATAGTAGGCGAGATAATAAGCTGTAGCAGATAAAAATAAGCTGAGGCCAGATCATATGTCCTTCTTGAATGTGACTGTGAAGGTAGTGAGGGAGAAAGAGCAGAAAGATGCAATAATTTTATATATAAAATTCCATTATATATATATATATAATGAATTAAATCCAGCAATGTTTCAATGAAGAAAAAAAATGAAGGTTCTCATGTTCATTCGCAAAGTATCTCCAAACCCCCCAACAATGTAAAGAAAGATATATCTTTTCACCTGTTTAATATATTCTCTCATCGAGCTTAAAATAGTTATAAATTTAACACTTGCTACTCTTAATCAATAAGGAGGCATATATATTTCAAGTGTAGAGGAGTCCCAGAGCATGGGAAGTCAAGAACTAGAGGGAAGGGGAAGCAAAGTAGAAGATATAGACCATTTCTAGAAGAAATATACAATCTGGTCTGTGGGAAAGCATTCATAACTCAGTATTCACAAAGAACCTTGTGCTTACTATTAAGTCTGAAATGATATTTTTCATATTTTCCAATAGTATTTTAATTGCCTAGATAATTCCTTATCTCTCACACTAAATTGTGAGCATCTTATAGGAGAGAATACTAGATCTTTGTATTCTCACCATTAAACAGTACCTGACAGAGTAATAACCTAATAAGCACAAAACAACTTAAGGAACAATATTGAAGAGTACAGAATCATAATGCTTTGAGTTATATATTTCTATAGGAGGTGGACGATTTTAAAAAGGGTGAGGGCAGAAATTGTCAGTGTGCACTTCAAAGAGCAAAGTACACTTTGGGTTAGCACCAATAGTGGCTAAGGATGAGAATGGGAAAGTAATTCCCAAATTCAACATCACAGGGATGGAAAATCTCTTGTTTTACAGCTGGGCAGGGCAATCTCAGAACAGTGCAGTATTTATAAGACATAACACTGAAAAATTCATGAAAATGAGATAATATTTATCATGGAAAGTTATTTTTAAGCCTGATGAGCAGAGAACCCTTAATTCTAAATCACCAGAATCCAGTTTTCTTAAATACATTCAGCATTAAAGTTCTCAGTTAATCACTTCTATATGCCTACCTTTTGTGTTTTTTTATAATCAATGATGCTTCAAAAAAGACTAATAACAAACTATAGTCAACATTTTAATCTCTAAATTTCCAATGACAGGCACTCAGTTCACTGAATTGGATAAGCAGGCATTCGTTGACACACTTAAAAAAAATAGGAAAAAGCCTTGTAAGGTGCCTTTTTACTATTATAATTATTTTATTTGGTTATTATCTGGTCAGTGTATAGATTTATATTCTGGACCCTTCTGAGCTTGAATATAAAAATTCCTCCTGCCAATTTTGCCGATTTTCTATTTACCAGCCATTGATTTTTCTAGTGCATTTCTAAATGGAGCTTGAAATTAACATGCCTCTTTCTTTTATTCACTTTCCTCTCTCCTGGCAGCATCAATAACCAGTCCAAGAAGTGGACCTGATTTGTGGCTAGGGGATGACTGTTGGTATTGAAACCAACCTACTCTGTCATTTATAGCAAAGTTATTGAATATAAGATTTTCCTGATGAGGAAAGAAAAACATGTTCCGCCCCATTTTCTCTGCTCATGATTCTGTGCACATCCTATGTTTTAAAGGGAGATATTTATAAAGAATCAAAACAGAACTTTAAAGATCTAGAGATGGACATGATAAAGACTGGGAAAGAACCATTTCAGACAGGGTCTCCGTATTCCAATGTTTCTTCCATCTCCTGTTCCCAAGATATCTTCTACCTCTCTAGTTCCTAAATCTGTAGGGCTTCCTCACAATCCATAGTGGGAAAGGCTTCGTTAAAATCAAAAGTAGATTTTTTTTCATACAATATATTCTGATTATGGTTTTCCCTCCCCCAACTCTTCCCATATCCTCCCCCACTTTCCCAGGAAAGGCTTTAAACTGAAAGTATAACTGAAGAAATAACATCCATGTCTACATATTTGGGTCCAGATAACTGGAGAGTATTGGTTATATTTCTTACTGTATCAATAAATTCTTTTTGTAGAGTTATCAAAATATATCGGGGAAAGAACAGAAAATAAGTCATATAAGGCTTCCATATACAAAACAGAGATTCATTTGCTAATGAAATATTTTTGAGGTGCCACAATCAAGCCTAATATCCTTTTAAGAAATAGTCATTTGTCTTTCCTTCGGGAGTATTATGTACTTATCTCCAGCCTCATCATGTCTAGACATGTGATTAGCATTCACCAATACAGGAAGATGGGAATGATGCATGCTACTTTCTAGAACTTCTCAGAGTCACCAAGTAATTTATCACTTGGTTCTTTCCCATTCTGAAATGAAAATGTCAGTCAATATCTCATACAAGACCTGCTCCTTTATGGCTTCAATTCCAGAGTGAAGAGGATATGAAACAGATTTATAGCCCACCTTAAAATAATCCTAATAAAAGTGGGGAATAAGGTTATGGATCTGTCTCAGTGGTAGACTAGCATGTGTGAATCCCTAGGTTCAAATCCCAGCACTGCGTTTGAAACAATCAATATTTTAAATTAATAAGGAGATAAGGCAATATCTGTAATGGTTTCATTTTTTCATTGTGGTAATGAAATGCCTGACAGGATGTAAATTACAGAAGAAAGAATTCATGTTGACTCATGGTTTGAGGGGGTAGAGTCCACCATGTCAGAGAAGTCATGGCAACAGGAGTTTATAGTGTCTTTGCATCAGGGAGCAGAGGACCAGAAAAGGGAGCACTTAGATGGCTTTCTTCTCCCACACCTCTTTATTTAACACAAGGCCTCAGCCTGTTATATGGTCCTGGCCACATTCAAAGTGCATCTTCCCCTCCTCAGTTAATTTTCTCTGGAAAGATCCCTCATAGACCTACCCCAAGTTGTGCCTGACTAAGGCCCTACATGCTTCTGAATCCAAGTTGACAACAGAGATTAATCACTACTACTTCTTTGAGGCAAAAGTATTATTTATGTTTGAAGACTGTAATAGACAGAATGTATATAGCTCTCAAATTCATATGTTGAAATATTAACCTTCATTGTGATCATATTAAGAAAATGACTTTTGGGGAGGGCATGGTAATTAGGTACTGAAAGTGGGGACCTCATAAACAGGACAAATGTACTTTTGAAAAAGGACCCAAAATAATTCTCTATGAACCAGAAAAGAGCTTTGATTTGAGTTCAGATTTTGAGTTGTTACAATTGTAAAAATAAATTCATGATGTTTTGTAGGCTAATAAGTCAAATGACACTTTGTTTTATATTTACACCATACACATGTTATATATGCATACCTGTGTATGTATGCATGTAAATATGTGTATATGATTTTATTTGAAATGGGGTTATGTTTTAAAAAGCACATATTTAACTGAAAACATTATAAGTGGTTCATGTATTTGATATATGAAGCCTACCAATCATCATAGCTTATTCAAACCTATATTAAATATGCTTCAAATATTTACATTAGTTTACAGTTAGGCATAATCATCTAACACAAAATCTGCCTGACAACAAATTATTGGATGTCTTATATAATTTGCTTCATATCCACATACAAAAGCTGCTGGTAGCATGGATACTTCAATATATCAGGTATTTGCCTTAGTGATCATATGGCTGTTTGTAAGCTAAAGCACGCTGTCACTTCCCAGCATGGCAAATGAGGAACAGATGGCCTTCACTAACCAAGGAAAATAGCACCTTTGCATCATCATAGAGTTGAAAAAATCATAAGATAACCCATAAGTTGGAGGCTACTGTATATATTACATACAAACTACATATAGACACATATGGTGTATGTCTATACACACATATACATATAAATTTATTTTTACTTTGAAGTTTCTTCCCTATTGCTTTACTGTCTCTGGTTGTCTGCATATGAATTCCCCCATCTGTTGGTTTTGTGGAGTAGCTTTCTTAGTGTTGAAGTTTCTCATATGTTTCATAATTCTTATTTCAGACTTCATCTTCTTTGAATATGTGACTGTATTTCCTGTAGAAGATTTGAATAGGACATAGGCTCTAAAACATTATTAGAAGTTATTGTCAGATGTCTCTGTCTCGTTTCTTAGACTCAGTAGTTCCAAATTAGTATTTATATTTCTTTATTGGCTGCAGTGTCAAATAGCTCAAGGGTGGGTTAAGTAGCAAACTATCTTTAGTAACATAATCCAACCAGTGGAGACTTAAAAGCTATTCAGTCTCTGGCTTTGGACTTCAAATAGGGAATTAAAGTACAGCTCCTTGCCCTTTACCAAGCTTATGGTTCCGACAAAGGCCTAAGGCATGTTTACCATGCAGTTGAGGAAGCTAGGGGTTCAGAGATTCACTCCCACAGGCTTTTTCTGTGACTCTAGACATGTCCTGGCTTTAGTAAAAGTAAAAATATGTTTTAGTAAAGAAAAACTTTGAACTTAAGTTATAGGTCTCAGAAAACTTGAACCTATTCATGCTCATAACTTGCATTGCATTAGATTTCACAACCTAAAGGAGTAAAAGTATATTTTGAGACCAGGTTCTTCACAATTTGGGAGGCTTCAATGACAGTGATGACCTACAACTTTAGCTTACTACCCAGTACCAACATCCCATAATGGGCGTTTTGTACTTTCAGGTCTCTCTCTCTCTCTCTCTCTCTCTCTCTCTCTCTCTCTCTCTCTCTCTCACACACACACACACACACACACACACACATTATTAAATAAGCCATTTGGATAAACAGAAATGCTAATTGAAGCTTATTTTCTACATGTTAAAATTTTTGTCGTGGCAGCTTCAGTATAGAGGAAAATTTTCTTTAGTATAAAACTTAAGTATGATATGTTTTTAAAAAAACTGTAACTTTGATACTTTGATAATTTATTCTGACTTATTGAGATAATTATGAAAAGACTTCTTCTTTCAGAGAATCATTTTAAACTCCAAAACATCTTCAAACCATACTTGTTTTCATTATGAACATTTAGGAATTTATATGAATACTTAGACTGATGTTTTTCCTCCATGTTTAAAATGTGAAGATGCCTCTCAGATTCTCAAAACAAGTTTACAACATGGTAGGATATACAACTGGGGTGATTTTACAATTAGAATAAGAATATCTTGATCGAGAACACAGGACTGTGGATTGCTGCCATTTGCACATAGGAAGAGAAAGTATACATACCATAAAGGAGACACTGTGTTTCCTCACTCACAACACACAATAAAGAAATGACAAAAATAAACAAATAAAAAACTGTAAGTTTTGTTGAAGGTAATTTTTTCTTCTTTCTTAGAAGGATAGGATCTAAGAATGCTAGTAGAACCAATTAGACACTATAGCAAGACAAAAATCACTGACCAAAATATGCTATCCTGATGATTTTCCTCAACAATGGAAAATTAAATTCCAAAGTATACAGAACAGATTCAGAAGACATTTTCAATTGTGCTGTAGTTTTGAATGACTCCACTAAAGCTCATGCTGATATTTCATTCCATTCATTCAGCAGAGAGAAGGTAAGAACTTATAGCAGCTCTACTGTTTGGAGGAATGGATGATATAACCTAATTAAGTTAAGGTCATTGTGGTGTTGCCTTAAAATATGAAGGCCTTCATTATGTGTTATTTTATATACTCTCTTGGGACTCTACAGGGAGTCCACATCAGAAATCAGGCAATTTGTTAGCCTTCATGACCATAATTCAGATACACATTTTGTCCATATACATTATTTAATATATGGTATTCTGGAAACAGATATGGCAGAATGTAGGCAAACAGACATAGTAGTTGAGAACACAGATTAGAATCTTTTAAAGCCACACGTGGATCTCAGTTGTCTAACGTATGCTGTGGCTTTGACCAGCTGTTTAGTTTCCTAGACTCTCAGTTCCTAGGTATAAGCTTTGGGAGTATATGCATTGCAAGCATTCAGATAAAATTGTGCTAGCACAAAACAAACAGTCAATATATGTTAGTCATTATTACTGATCATAATTAAATATAAGACCACAATTCATGCAATTTAGTGACTCCTCCTATTATATTTCCTCACAAGATAAATAATAACAATTTTACTGCCTTTTTTAAAATAAAAACTGTTTAAATAATCCCCTTTATATAGTTGTAAGGTTGAAATGAGACAATTTACATTAAATAAAGTTCCTAGCCCAGTGCCAGGTATATTATAAGAACTCAATAAATAGTCACTATTCTCATACTGACCACTAGAAAAACATTTTTAAAGAAAAATACTATTAAACATATTTATAATAGTAGAGTGGTCATAGATCATAAAGCAATGCCATTCACATTTTAAAATAGTGATGTGGTATGGGAGAATTATCTGTATTCTGTCAATCATGTTTTAAATAAACACTGATTGGCCAGGTAGGAAGTATAGGCGGGTCAACCAGACAGGAAATAGAGGCAGGGTGATGAGTACAGTAATATTCTAGGAAGCAGGAAGCTCCTTCCGCAGTTCTGCCCAGACCACCTGAGAGGTAAGATGTAAGCTGCCCTGCTGAGAAAGGTACTGTGCTGTGTGGCTAACATAGATAAAAATAATGGGAAAACATAAGTTATAAGAGCTAATAAGTAGCCTGACCTAATGGGCCAATCAGTTTATAATCTTAATGGAGTCCTCTGTGTGATTTTCTTTGGGGCTTGCCGGCTGTGGGTTACCGGGCGGGACAGATACCCCAACAAGCAGGCCCCTTCATGTTACAGTGATGGACATATTAATTACCCTAATTAATTCATTCCACATGGGTCAAATAATTTAAAACATTATACTATGTCCCCAAGTGTATCAAATTATCATTTGTCAATTAATGTTAAAACTAAAAATATAAAATACAACATATTTATAGCTATCTCTTAGAACTGTGATTGAGAAATACAAAGGTATGCAAGATAGTTCTCCCATTAAACAAATATATAAGATTTGAATTTTTAAAAATCCCCTATAATAACTTTCCTGACTATTACAATGGAGGCCTAGTAAAGTTTACATTATTCTCTATACCAATTAGTATTTGATACTAAAGAAAGTGACTAAGTTAAACATATATACAGAAAGAAAGAAAAAAATCATTCAAAAAACCTTAAAACATCAGTGTTAAAGAAGAATGTAAGAAAATGTCTCACTCCAGGGCATTTTCTGGCCTTTGTGAGAAAGATTAGAATCCTTTTTTGACTAGAAACTATTTTTAAAGCTGAGGATCCATGTAGTACTCATTAGCTCTGTAAGGTAGATTTTTGTATTTGGTAAAATAAAATTGATTTGTACAAAAATTAATTAGCAGTGTAACTCACAGATGACTATAATCTCTTCCCCTTAGAAAAACTAATTGCAAGGCAATAGCATCACAGGAGATGTTGTATTTATTCAAATTTCTACTGCCACCAAAATAGTACCAATGTTTCTTTAGGGATCAAATAAACAACAATTATACATGTGAGATTAGGTTAAAATGGCAGGTGCCTCATTGGGGACAAACTATCACAATCTTTTTTCCTACTTAGTTGCTGCTGTTGCAAATATCCTTGACAGTAGACTTCAAACAACATTATAAGAAAGGAAAGGGTTAGCTACTTTCTTTAATTCTCCTTATAGCATACATATGTAACAAGGAGCACCCTTAAAAAAGGATAACTTATCACAGCAGAAATGTTAGTATGTCTAGAAACACATGAACATACTTTCACAGCTTTGCCTAGGAAAACAGGGTAGAAATCTACACTAACATTCTAAGCTATTTTCCTCATCTTGCAACATAGCTGAACTGTTCACTCTGGCAACTGGATTATTCCACTTGTGTTCCAGAGAAGAGAGCAGGACCTTGATGTTCTTAAGACATCCAAAGTCTTCCTAAAATCACTTTCTAACTTGATCTCCTGGAAATAGTCTCCTAATGGATCTCGATTCCTCTAGGCTTGCCTCTCTTTAATCCACTTTTAATATTGCAGATGCGTGATATTTTTCCCATCGTTGGTTCCTTAGTTCCTTTAATGATAAAGATTGAGTTCTTTAATGTGGTGTAAAAGGCTCTTCATCAGAGATCTCTACTTAACTTCCAGTTTAGCTTTTTATCAGTTTCCACCAATATTATGATTCTACTTCCTAAATAGATTTCATATCAATATCTATGAGTTGGTTCACAGGCTCACTGCACTCACTGTAGCCCTTTATGATTTTTCAACTAGATTCTAAAATTGCCTTCTACTTGATGTTCCTTCTTTTACACTTGACCTTGTCCAACCCATTAGTCAACCTTCAAAGAATGTTTCTGGCTCCCCTCATCATAAGCCTCTCGTGGCTTCCCATTTCCTATAGTAAAAAGGGCAGACTCTCCCCAGCTTGGGTGACAAGGCCATTTTATATACTGTGTGTGCATTACTAACTTTATATCCTCTACCATGATTGCCATAGTTCCCAACATTCATTGTAGCACTTACATATCGATTCAAAGGGATGGCTTAAATAAATATTTATGAGGATATGGAGAGATCTTTGTTTTTGCTGAGTAAGTTCAACAGTTAAGATTTGGGGAAAAAAGAATCAGCATTACATACACTGCTTTACTTCTTGCACAAAGCTATTACCTTGTATATATTCCTCCTCTATTGAATTTTTCTATTCTCAAACTCTAAATGAACTTTCTGATTTTGCTGGTACTGAGACTTGAACTCATGGCCACTTTAATTCTGAGTATTATAGAATTATGGCTCTACCTACTTCAATCACACTTTAATAGGGGCTTTTAGGTTTCAGGACTCAAGCATTTTCAAAGCACATCTAAAATATTTACATTATTCATAATAGCTTCAGCTATTTTTAATGGGTGTTGGTTGCAATGTTTGCTGTGGAGTGAAGAGCCACTACTACCTACTAGAATAGACAGTTCGCTCATTTATGCATCCTCTGAATCATAAGACAGAAGTAACCTTTTATTTGCATAGATAACATTTGAATCCCCACTCATTTATCCATTCATTCAACTATTATTTAAAAAGCAGCATTATAAATAATAGACTGTTCATATAATGACTTGCCAGTACATGTTCTGAGTCCAACACGGTGAATATTCAAAAGGGACTCCAAATAAGAGCTCAAATAGTCCACCATCAGTATTATTGGTTTGCACTTTTCTACAACTTGAAGCAGTTACTCTCACATTCCTCATCCATTGCTATCTTCGGGCATGTTCCAGAAACATAGTGAGGCCACTTGGAGTTTTCAGAGCTCAGGAGCAAAGAATATGAGACTTCGTAATTGTTTCTGAATGAGGACTATCTTTAGCCTGAGGGGAATTTCTTTCTGCTTAGCCTCTGCAGTTAATTGATCAATCTATAAAACTGAAATGAAAAAAAGAATATAACATGGGAACCCTAAAAGTTCTTTATAACATAGCCTGGAGGCTAAATTAAAGTCAGTTAACTGGACAACATGCAGAATTGAAGAAAGGTTACTCATTGCTTGGTTTACATTCCCTCTGCTTCATGATAAGAGTTCTAAATGAAAGCGCCACATCCAGCTTCCCTCAAGTGTATGAGACTTTAGGAGTTCTAAAGCTAAAGGTATTAATATACTTTGCATGAATAAAAGATGGTTTTATATTAAACAAGTCCTCCCACCCAGGAAAAAAAATAATCATTTTCATTTTTGTAGTTAGAATTAGTTTAAGTTATTCAGTTCAAACTATAAACTATGCACAATCTTTTACCATGATGGAGTTAAGCTTCTAAGAAATCAAAGATGTTCAGGGAATACTCTTTAAACTAAAATCAATTTGATCATAAATACAATGATTACGTCTTAGTTTGTGAAAACTGTCTCTGACTGACTAAGCCAGGTAGTAAAAGACAGTTGTTTACAACCCAGAGAAGTGCTTTGTGAATTAACAAATGTGCCCTTAAATTTTGTTGACAGGTAACGTATTCCAAACATGAACTAATTTTACAGAGCATAGGATTACTGCAGCTGGAGAAGAATTTCTTAACTTATTCTCAGGATTTAGTTCTATAATCTGTAACTGGATGCTTTTGAGGTACAAAATAATAGAAAGAGAATTGAATGCAAGCTCCTATAGTATGCAGCATGTAAAACAGTGAAACATCTTATTCTCGGGTACACTATAATAAATGGGAATGAGTATCTCCATCTCCAGCCTTCCCCCACAAAGAAAATGCTTTTACATATCCATGAGTTATTAAATGATCATTCCTCAATAGGGTAGAGGAGGTGTTTTTGTATCCTTGGTAGAAAGGAGTTTGCAGAGATAACTGGGTGGCAATAATCTCTCTGGGTATCATTTGTTTGCACATTCAAATTCCCCTTGACCACGTTGTTAGAAGTTCTAGTCTGAAGTATAGAGCAGGCTAACTTCTATTTGGTTCTAACCCACAGCTACCACCTCCACATCTACCTCCTCCACATTAAGGCTATCGTGTCCACATCTAGCTCACTTTTTTTGCTTTATTTCTCAGTTGGTTTAGAATCCATGTAAGGAAGAAGGGTACTATAGTATTTATTAAGCAATAAAACACTCAAACACCTTCCCAATGGCTCTTCCTGTTTCTCTCCTTTTTTTCGTTAATATCTTTTGAAAAAAATTGTTCTTCTCTCATACAGTACATACTGACTGCAGGCTCCCCTCCATCCCCTCTTCCCAGTCCCCCACAGCTCCCCCTCCCTCAGATACACTCTTCCTCTTTCTCCCTTCATAAAAGAGCAGACTTTCCAGAGAAATCAACAGAACATGGCATAACAATTTATAACAAGACTAGGCATAAATCCTCACATTAAGGCTGGGTGAGGCGACCCAGTAGAAGGAAAATGGTTCCAGAAGCAGGCAAAAGAATTAGAGGCACTCCCACTGTTAGGAGTCCAACAAAACCCCAAGTTAAAGAACTGCAGCATGTATGCAGAGGACCAAGAGCAGGCTCATGCAGACTCCATGATTGCCAATTCAGGTTCTATGAGTCCTGATGAGTCTGCTTAGTTGACTCTGTGGTCTTCCTATTTCTAATAACAGTGAATGATGACCCTCCATCTACACCATTCCAAAAATAATTTTCTGAGCAAAGAGTTTTGATTCTGTCTCTCTCAACATATTAAGGTAGCTTCACCAATGTCTCTCATACTCAAGGAAGTATGTTTTATTGTTAAGTCAATGATCATCATTATAAGAGTGAGGTAAAATGTATTTTACTTATTTTTTAAAAGTATCTTGGGATTGAGCAATGCTGTTAGTAATTGTATTCATCTGTTAGAGCTGTGAAAATAAAACATCACATACTGTATACCTTAAGCAGCAGAAAATTATTTTCTTGAAGCTCTAAAGAAAAGGAATCTGTGACAGTGATACTAGAAATGGTTTCTTTGAAGGTTTCCTCTCCTTGGTTGTGAATGGCAGTCTCTTTTCAGTACCTTCTTGTACTGTTCTGTCTATAACCTAATTCTAATAGCATTTGAATAATCATATCTTTATTCATAGCTAATTACACAAGGCATATAAACACATATGGTCAATTGGTTCAAAACCAACTCTATGGGCTTAATTTTAGTCTTAATCACCGCTAAAAGTTCCATCTCCAAGCAATTACTACTCTGACAAACTAGAGTGTTAGGATTTATCCAATCAAACTCTGGAGCAGTTAATAATAGTAACAAAGAACTTCTCCAAGGCAAGCAGTTAATTGTTGTTTATTAATCAGCCCATTATCAATTCACTTCTTTCAATTTATTTATTTATTTTATTTAATGTATCTGAATGTTTTGCATGCATTTATGTATGTGCATTACATGTGTCTTTTACCTGTTGAGGCAATAAGAGGGCACTGGATCATAGAGAATTGCAAGTCATTATGCGAATACTGAATCATCTCTAAGAACAAAAGGACTCTTACCTACTGAATATCTTTCCAGCCCCAAAGTCACTTCTTTAATGCAAGTTAAAAGAGCTCTATATCCAAATGTATTTTGGCTTTCCAGATACATTTTTCACTTATTTGCTACATTTCAGCAACAAAACATTTCGAAATTATACCTTGATATTTCAGTAAAATCCTATTTGTTATTTACATTCAAATTTGTTTTCTTCTGAGCAAGTCTTTTCCTGGAACATGTATTTCTGCTTATACAAACATTATATTACCTAACATACACTGGGCATGTATGAGGGAGAATGTGTGTGTACATATGCACGTGCTCACATGTGTGTGTTTGTTGAAATAACTTAAAGGATACTTATTTTATGCCCTCAGTGCTCACATATGTCTGGCACATATGGACAAACAATAAATATTTGTTAATAAATTGGTGAATATCTGGGTTACTAAATGTCATTCCTAGAGGTCATCTTTGGCTTTATAAGGCTTAATCCTAAAAATATATAATTAAAGTCGTTTCCTATAAGTCACTTTTGGAATCACTATCACTTAGAATGTCAGACAAACAGAACACTGACATTATTTGTACTTGCATTTGGTGAAAGGAGGAGATTCTTGTATTTTTCTTGTAAACCATTTAGAGTGGCTTAGGCATCTAGATTACATGGCTGAGAATAAATTTTGGAAACAAGCATGAAGAATAGTAGGGAGAAGTTAATGCCAGGTTTTGTGAAGCTACGATTACATGCCAAGAAGAATAAACTCTATGAAAGAATGAAAACAGGGAGGGGGTGACACAGCTTCGGTAGGAGGGGCAAAGTGTTCCGAAAGGCCACAGGGGAGCTTGACTGCACTGAAGAACTCTTTAGCAATGGTTTCACCCTTTTCCGATCCTGTATTTCAACTTAACAAACTGCTTCCTACTTTACAGGTGTGATTAGTCACTAAGACCTTTTTTATTGTATCTTTCACTACTAAACTAAGCCAGGATGCCATGCATACTAGTCAAATGACCTCCCACTGACCTAAATCTGTAGCCCCAATGTGTTCGTTTCTATTTTTTAGTCATGTTGATTTTAAATGTGCTACATGAAATCAAGAATAATGTTTAATATATTTTGGATAATTACTATGTCAAATACATCTCCAGTTAAGGGACAAGTGAAAGAGTGGCTTATTCTGTTTAATATTTTGTAAGGACATCAAATGACATATAAAGACAAAGGTAGATATAGAGAAATAAATGGGAAATCAAAAAAAGTGTCAAGTAAGCTAGTAAAAACAACACAATAGAGTTTTTCTTCACACCATATTGAGATCAATTTTCAACATCTAGTTTGAGATAGAGTGTTCACTATCTCACCAGTCCCTGGGATATTGAAGTAATAGTATTGTTAGAACACTTTTATATCAATGTTATTATATTTATGACACAGCTTTCTTATAAGCACTCTTTTCCAGGTTTACTTTTTCTTTAAATAATATAAGATGTTGGAGGCTGAAACAATTTAACTCTGACAACTTTAAGACCCTCCTTGGTACCCAGGCTGCCTGTCTAGAAGACTATCAGCAAAACACTCGGATGTAGCCTTCTTATTTATGCCTGGCTCCTGTGAAAAGCCTATTGACTCTGCGAGGGAGGAAGTAATACTGCCACCATGCTGCTTTTTACCAAAACTCAAGTATTGCTTCAGAAGACACAGTCACAGCTAGAAAAGTTTCTAACAACTTGCTCCAGATATGTTGCCAACACAAGCTTTGGCAAACTCCAGATGATCATGAAAACCACTATCACTCACGAAAGAGGACAAGCACTTTCCCTGGTAACCCAGCAAAAGGTCTATTAATGGTGAAAATGGAGTCCTTCATTTTTATGAAACTCTGTTATGTCTGATTCAAACATCCTCCCTACTACATAAGAAGGCTATCTGCTTGGTTCATTTTCTTGAGTCAGATGCTGGCCTGTTTTGCCCTCTAAGCTTGCAATCTTAGAGCCAATAAATGGTTTCTCCTAAATGTTCCTTCCTTGCCTGCTTTGGATACTGATTATTAATTAAGCAGGTAAGATAGAACAGGAGAGAAGCAATGTCAGATGATGTGGGTGCTGATAGTGACAACAGCAACTGACGGCTAGCCAAATAGTTCTGGCTGGGGCAGAACTGGCAGGGAGTAGAGGCAGCAATGAAAGACAGTGAATGTAGAAAGAATGTAGTAGGCTAGAAAGAATGATGGCAAATGACTGTGAAGCGATGAGGAATTGGTGGAGAAGCAGGGAGATGTCCAGCTTTAACTGTTATGGGTCCTCAACACCCTAGGCTCGATTACTGTAATATTAGACACTGGAGAGTTGGCCAATTCCAGAATCCAAAACCACTGGAGAACTGCACTGCAAAGGTTCTGCACTGTTAGGTATTTCCTGCTGTCTGCTGCTGCCACAGGGCCACAGAAATCGAAGGATTATTATAGCTACTAAATGTTAGGGCCACTGGTTGATAAAGTCCAGAGCAATAAGCATCCAACCTGAGAACCCAGGGAGTTGAACAATAGGCTCCTTATTGCCAAGGTGTTGAGAATAAGCTTCTTGGGCTGATCAGTCCAGTGCATAGGCCATGGGTACTCACGAACCAACACTGACATAACTGGAAGAACATCTCTGAACTGACTCATGATTTCTATTCAGTAGAGCCCCAAACCCCCAGCCTGTTAATTACATCCACTTTATGTTGAGACATAGGCAAGTGGTAGAGTTCTTCATTATTTGGTTATATTTGTTACTGAATTACAGAACAAAGATTGCTCTTTTCCAGCTTCTGTCTCTAATAAACGGGCTAATGTGTCTTGCTAAGTTAGTGACAGTATTTGGTCCTGATAGGCTGACTTAATCAATCTATTTAATTTATCGATGAAACCAGCAGTAAAAGAACGTTCCCTCTTAAATAGGTCTATCATCTAGAATTATAGAGCTAAATGTATTTTTAGAATCTGAAATTCAGTTATCACATGACACACTGTCCATCTTGGAAACAGCTTGCAAAGAGAAAAATCGAAAGATTAAAAAAGACTCTGTGGCTTTAAGTAATGACCAGGAGGTCAGACTGCAAAACTGAGCTGTATTCTGCCTGTCTACTTCACTGAATTGCAATGCAAAGCAATATTACCTCCAAGTAGTTTTAGGCTGATGCCTGAAGTTACAGTCATTAAACTGTATTACATATGTTGTGCTGAGCAGGCGTGTGATAGGCTATGATTTTCTAAGGTCCATTATGTTCATTACAGAGAAGATGACTACCTTTCTACACCAGTTAGAATAAATTCCCTTCCAATCCATATCAAATAATGAGGCTACCTCCGAATTACAGCTTCATAATACCAGTCTGTGAAGACCACAACAGCTACCGTTAATTAGGATTTAGGGATGATACCTACATTAACACATACATCCTGGCAGGTAAGTCCTGCTATACACAAAACTCAGAAACACCATATGATGTGGTTAGGAATTGACCTTAGGTCAATTAAATTCTTAAGGTTGTGTTCTTTTTATTGTATGTGGCTTCTCTGATCTCATTTTACTTGCACATATACTTTAGCATTCAATTATCAGTGTTTTCCATACAGTTCAGTCGTTTCATGTTACCTATTTTCTTTGCTTCCCTTTACTTTTGCCTTCCCACATCAAAAAGATTCATAGGTAGATAAAGGACCATGAGCAGGGGTACCCATGCATACATGAGTGGCATACCAAGGAATAAGAATTCACTAATGTTAACACAGCATTCAAGATGTGGGAAAGAACATTTTAAAATTATAGCACACACCCTAGTAGCCTCATTAGAAATAAATTTAAAAGTCATTTGAACAAAATCTCAATGGGAGAAGGGCTAAGCAGGGTAGGTCAATCAAGTCATTATCTGTATAAATTTAGTGCCATATTACTGTTGAGCAGTTTTAGAGATGTGGGAAAAAGATTAATCTCGGGTCTTCCTTGCAATCCCATTGTTATTTATTTTCAGCCAGCCATCTAGCGAAAGAATGACTCTTCCTATTCAAAGGCTAAATGAAAGGTCATTTACTCTTGAAGATATTTTCAGATACTACGGGGAGAAAATTGTCTTGTCCTCATGCCTCTATGTGGAATACCATTTCATTCATAATAAAGGGATTCAAGCTTTCTCTTATGAATCTTTTTCAAATAAAATATTTTCACAAAAATATCTGAAATACATTTCATACCAAATTGAGACCGAACATATGTGTGAAGTTGACATAGATAATGCATTAAAACTGTTAAATATATAGTTTCTATGCACCTCAAAATTCTTTTAAAGAGATATGGGTTCATAAAATTTTATAAAAACATAAATACATTTCAATATTATTTTTTTTAGTTGCTAGTTTTAATTAAATACAGAGGGCTTTTGTTGGGAACGTATACTTTAAAAGTTATTTGTGTTGGGGCTGGAGAGATGGTTTAGTAGTTAAGAGTACTGGCTGTTCTTCCCATAGGACCTGAGTTCAATTCTCAGCACCCACATGGCAGCTCACAGCTGTCTTTAACTCCAGCTTCAGATCTGACACCCTCAACAGACACACATTCAGGCAAAACACCAATACATATAAAGTAAATAAATTACTTTTTAAAAGTTCTTTGCGTATGTGTTAAAAGTTAAAGCAATTTGTGTGTATGTATATTTTTATGTGCAGGTGCACATGTGTGTGTGTGTGTGTGTGTGTGTGTGTGTGTGTGTGTGTGTATGAAAGTTAGAAGTCCACCTTACTTTTGAGGACAGGGTCTCTGATTGGGACCTGAAGCATGTAACCTATTAGACCAATTGGAATTCACGTTTTGGAGATGCACCTGTCTCCATTGTCCAAGAACTGACATCATAAGCACACACCACTATGGCCAGCTTTTTCACATGGGTGATGAGAATTGAACTTAGGTCCTCATGTTTGTGAGGTAATCAGTTAGCCAACTAAGTCATCTCTCCTGAATTTAAGCTTTTACAAAACTTTGAACCATCGTAAAGACAGGCATTTCAGTTACTCCATAATACCAACCTGTTAACGATATAGGAGACAGCTTAGGGCTGGCTTTCCAGACTTCAGAAACAGAATTATAGTTTGTTCCAGGGTCTTTAGAGTAACCAGTACTATTTTGAACTTTTTGAGGAGTGCTAAAGACATAGAAGTTATAGTCAGGACTGACAGATGCTGAGTCAGTAAAATTCTTGATGCACAAGCATGAAGACCTACATTTGAATCCAAAGCACTTCCTCAGAACACAAATACCACACCCCAGTAATCAAAGTACTTGAGCTGGGGATTAAAAGGAGAAATGTATGGGTTTTAATGGCTAGCCAGTCTAGTTGAATCTACAAGCTAAAAAAAATATCTTGGAGAGTCAGTGAGATGGCTCAGCATGAAAAGGAGCTTGCAACCAAATCTGATGATCTGGTTTCAAATTCAAATACTTACAACCAAATGGCATTATGAGATAATAGACATCTATGAAGTGCTCTCTCTCTCTCTCTCTCTCTCTCTCTCTCTCTCTCTCACACACACACACACACACACACACACACACACACACACACACACACACACAAACAAGCAAATAAATGCTATAGACCTCTGGCCTGCATGAATACATGTGAACTCATACATGTACATCCCCCAAACCAAAATAAATGCACATACATAATCACATAAAGGAATTCTAAACAGCTGGGCAGTGTTGTAGTAATGTTCTCAGCCTGCATAGTCAAGACAGTGAACTTTAGAAAGAGTAAAGACTAAAAGACAGCTAACTTTAGAGACAGAGGAAGTATTTTTTGAGGGCAAAGGCGACAGCTAGAAGATTTGTTTCCAAGTTACTGGACTACTTAAAAGCAGATTTATACTGCAATCTCACGTTCTGGTTAAAATAAATTAAATCACAGATTATAAGTCCTTATATAGCACTGCAGAAGTCATTTCTTCTCAATTTTATCTGTCTATGAATCATAGCTTTAAAATATTCTACTCTTGGTAAGCCACAAAATGCATTTATTAATATAGTTTTTGAAGGTAAGTTTTCCAAAGACCATGAAAAGCTCCTTTGAGCTGAATCAATGAGGATATGTGCACATTACCATTATGTATAAGACATTAGCATTAAGCATGGCAGAACGGGGGTAAAGTGATGTACAAAATCAAGCCAACATTGAGATAGCATACACTCTAAACAAATGAGTTCACAGGCATAAACTTTTAGAGGGATTTTAGTCATCTATAACCTTTCATGGTCACATGGAAAACAAGTCCCTTTGTGTTAAACTAATTTCTGTCGTGCATTTGTCACATGCACTTTTGTAGTCGTTGTCCTGCTTTCTTTCTTGTTGTGTGACACCTTAGATAGAAAGTGACTGTCAGGACTCTCAGAGGCTTTGGTCTTGCAATAATAAATATCTGAAGGGCAGGTGACTTAAAAATTTTGGTCTCAAATGGTTTATAAAATTTGGGCTACCAAATATTCTCATAAGATTAAGTATATCATCAAGTGGCTTAAAATATGTAGGGAGGTTACTAGGGGGTAAAACGGGGAAGAGTGGAGGGAGGCAGAGAGGACGAGGAAGAGAGTCACTAAGGAAACAACACCATGGAAATGCCAAGTAAAATCCAGTGCTTTGTTTGTTAATCAAAAATAATATGAGGGGGAAAAGGGTTACCAAATTATACCATTTAATCTCCTTCAAATAAAATATTATGTTTTATCTATTTCATTTTATGCTAATGATCTTCTAGTGTATGAAAATGAGCAGCAGCAGTTATATTAGTCAAAAAATACCTTAGATAGATTGTAAACTACAGGCCAGGCACTGAGTCAGGTGTTTAACTTAATCTATGCTGTCAAATATTATAGCTGTCCTCATCATCAGGAACTTAAGCGAGTTAAGGACATACTCTGGGAACTACAACTAGCAAATGGCAGGGTTGAGACTTACCTTCAGGCTGATTTCAAAGCCTCTGCTACTTACACATTATGCACTCAAAAACACATGCCTTTCAAGTCTGGGAGATACTTTGCTAGAAATCGGAACTATATCCCATACCCTTGACTTTACCTCAGCTATTAGGCTGACGTTTTAGCTTTCTGTATTTTGAATTACAATTTTCTCACTACATGTTAGACATGGCTTCTAGCTCACTCAGGCCCAGATGGCAGTTCCTTTTCTTTTCTTAGACCAAAAGAAGAAACAATTTATTATGGAAATAAATCCAGATTTGGAAGCATTGCCTGAGGTTTCTCTAGAAGTGTCTCTTGGGAATGATATCTGAGGTGATGATGATGATGATGATGATGTTGATGATGATGATGATGATGATGATGATGTGTGTATGTGGTATGAATGCATGCATCCATTAGTATGTTTAATCTGAAAAATAGAGGAAACATACATTCAGCACTACTCAACAGTAAAAAATAATGACATCTTGAATTTCGAATGCAAATGGATGGAATTAGAAAACATTATCCTGAGTAAGGTAACCCGGAACCAAAAAAACGAATATGGTATGTACTCACTCATTAAGTGGATACTAGTCATAAACCAAGAGCAACGAGCCTATAGTTCAGGATCCTAGAGAAACTAAGTAATAAGGTGAACCCAAAGAAAAACATATATAGACCCACCTGGAAACTGGAATTAGACAAAAATTTGGGAGCAGGGGGATGTGAGGTAGAAGGGAGGGGAGAAGGGGGGTTGAGGAGAACTTGAGGGAATGAAATAGTCGAGATGGAGGAAGGAAAGATATGAGAACAAGGAAAGAAATATCTTGATTGAGGCAGTCAATATGGAGTTAGCAAGAAACCTGGCTCTAGAAAAATGCCCAAGAATTCCCAGGGATGACCCCAGCTAAGACCCTAAGCAATAGAGGCAGTTCCCTTTTATACTTCCTTCTTCTACGTTGCCTTTGCTCCATGAGTTGTCCTTTGAATTAGGAACTAACTGTCCAGGTACTAAGTAGCTCCAAGCTAGTAGCTCATTGACCACCCTGAATTTCTTACTCAGAATTTTTTGGAACTGGATCTGCATCTCAGAATAGAAATATCTCTTTGTGAGGTAAGAAGATGGGTATTTTCTTTATATTCTGTGGCAGAGAAGTTGATACTCAGACCAGAACGAACTGAGTTGCTGTGAAGGCTAGAAGCACACTCAATCATCGTTTCTAGAATCACCAAAGTTTGCCATCATGTTCACAAAGACTTTTGGCTGTTTGAGAAAGATTTGGTGTTTGGCATTTAGGGACTGAACTGATGCAATGCTTATTTTCAAATGTAATAAGCAGTCCTCACTAACCAGACACCCTGCTCAGCAAGGAAAACGCAGTATCTTCTTTCTTACTAATCCACATCAGGGTACGGATACAAAACATGATCCAGTCAAGAGATCAGTTTGGAATTGCTTCATGTTTCACTCCTATTTTGTCATTTTTCTTAGCCCTTTGGCATTCTTGGTTTACAGTTCACTAGCCTCCTTTTAGATAAAGCTTTGCAACATTCTCATACATTTTTCAATATTCTGCTTTTAAAACATAGCATTCTATTTATACGACAACATCCTGAAAGGCAAAAATCTTCTCTTTCTTTTGTAATCAGTCTCGACTCTGCATACAGTGGGTGCTCCACACAGGCTATTTATTTGAATATACTATTAATGGAGAGTGTCCTTGGCTGTTAGAATCCAGATTTGTATGCAGGAAGTGAACAGAAAAAGGCAGAACATTTCTCTGAACGCTTTCCCAAATAGATTATGTGGAAGGATGCTGTGCTTTTTTTGTTTGCGCATGGTTAAAACCTAGATGGTGACTCATGGAACAATGTCACATTTCAGTTTTAGGAGTGATTATGAATAATTATCTCTGGGCTGTAGTTCAGAAAGCAAATAGAAAGTTTGAATGAGTTCTTTTTTCCCCACCACCACTTAAAATCACCTTAACAAAAACAGTCAGGACTGCCTGATGGCTTGCATAGTTGGTTCTGCAAACCTGGATGTAATAAAGCACATGATCTGAGCTGGGTAACCGCATTTCAAATCGAAGACATTATCATGAAAGATTTAAATAAAGAGTTCCCACCAATTAATGTCTGCTTACCTGTTTTGACGGTGCACAGATTTAAGACAGCTCCATCAGCTTCTACGTGTTGCCCAGATGATTTTTCTACAAACATTGTTTAATGAGCAAATTGTCATGCTCAAATACGTTTAGTAGCCCACCACTGACCAGGAAGCAATTTCAGAGTTCACTACTTGTTAGTAGAATTCCATCACAATTGAGTGTTTTCCTCCACTGCTGTGCTCTTTTCATCCGACTTAATCACAAATTCTATCACACAGTCACTCCACCATATTCTTCAATGATCTTGTCCAACATAGGCATTGGTTAATGCTTTAAAAATTTACTCCTGTTTTGTACTATAAATGCTTCCCCACTCTGCAACAGCTGTGCTCCTCTTTACCAGTTTTAACAGGCTAATTTCAAGTCCCATGTTACAATAATTTTCCAAACATCAGTCTACCATTCACCAGCCACTGTCCCTACTAACACTGGCGATATTCTAGGACATTGAAGCTTTACCCAATCACTCTAAACACTTTACTTACTGACTCTGTAACAATTTGTCTAACATACTGTGGTAGTTTGAATGTAATTGGCCCCCATAATCTCCTAGGGAGTGGCACTATTAAGTGATGTGAATTTGTTGAAGTGAATATGGCCTTATTGAAGAAAGTGTGTCACTTTTAGGGGTAGGCTTTGAGGTGTCCTAGGCTCGGGATACTGCCCAATGTGTCAGTTGACTTCCTGTTGCCTGCAAGATGTGGAACTCCAGCACCATGTTTGCCTGCATGCTGCCATGCTCCCCACCATGATAATAATGGACTAAACCTCTGAATTTTAAGACAGTCCCAATTAAGTATTTTCTTTCTAATAAGTGCCATGGTCATGGTGTATCTTCACAGCAATGAAACCCTAACTAAGACACACACAATCATAATCTCGTCTTTTTACACTACACAAAATTATATGCATGGTATCCCCCACACTGACAGACGTGCAAGATTTACAAGCACAAATACATTGATTAATTTTCTTAGAATTTTCACACATGCCTACAAATAAGCAGCTTGTTAAACACATCCTTTTAATTACATTTAACAAATTTCTGTTGGGCTGTGTTTGCAAAATGCCTTCCATGCAGATGTGCAATTTTCATTCCACAGAAGAAAATAGGAGTAGATTCTGTTCTTGCCCTTCCTGAACACCATTAACTGGGGCAAGTGTGCATCCACTTGTTACCCAGCTTCTATGCATTTGGGCTGCTAATGCTTCACAACTTTACTCACTTTGGGAACTGAGATGGGACACCTCCCTGTACGTTGTTTGAAAGTTTACTTAGAGTCATCCCATTACCAAAAACGACACAAAGAGGGACACAAATTCCCTCTCTCTTACCCAGGATCAAAGCGCACTTACAGATCTAATCCACTGTCAATGACCCCAATGTGAGCAAACTGGGCTTTTCCTAATGACATGAACTCACCTAGTTGATTCTTTTGCTTAATCCTATTCTTGATACCATTTCGTCAATAAACTATTTACCTAAGAATTCTGATCTCAGGCTTAGTGTCTCAAGAGCATATATACTTATGACAAAAGTATGCCTGAAATGGGTCTTCAGCGGTGAACACTTATAACTGCTTCTTTAGAGAAAATTTTGGACAAACTGTTAACAGGCAATAGACCAGCAATAAAAAAAATTACTGTCCTTGAAGACAGGCATACAAAACGTTGGGGTGACTTGTTATTAAAGACGATCCAGCCCAGTGATTCCCCAACCTCTTTCCTCATCAACACAGATTTTTTAAATCTACTATGCTCACAAGGCAACAATGTCTGTGAATTTCAACGAGGTTAGAAGAATAAGTTCAAGCTTGGATGAGAGGGTTAGAAAGGCCTCAGAGTTGATTCTGAATCTAGTTAGTTCCACTTCATTTATTTTTTAACTCAGAAACAGAAACAGGACATAGGCAAACACTCCAAGGTCATCTAATTATTTTGTAACTAGGGTGGGAGCAGAGCTCATTTCTCTACATGTCTAAGACAGGGTTAATCTAATGTAGTATTTCACAATACATACTTTGTGGGATACTACTTGCTAGCCTTATGGGACACTTTAAATAAAAAAGAAGTTTCAAACATTTCTTACTATGGTCTTTTCCTAGAAATTCACAGTGGAATAATAAAAGCTCTAAGGAAGAAAATACCAAAAGATCAATCTTTAAACTTTAAAATTCACTGATCATTTTTCTTTTTCCATGTGGTACCTATTAGATGTTATCACTCAGATCTAGTGACACATAGTACCTACAGAAAAAGACAAGCTAAATTATTATACTAGGCTGTTAGTTTGTGTTAGAAAAAATATCTGTTGGGAAAATTACCTTAGTAATTGTTTATATTAGTTATGTTTAATGGTATGATAGAATAACCTCAAATCTTGATTTTTACTCCTGAAAATGAAAGGAAGAAAGACTAGGAAAGATCACAGAAGGGAACAAATCACTTGACATTAATCATTAAGAGAATGTCCCAATAGATGAGAATCTACACAAATCTCCTCAAGCATTAGGTAATTAAGAGTTAAAAGTTGTGAGAAAGCTTCTAAAAGGAAAATGGGCATAAGCATATAATATATAAAAGTTATTTGTCTTCTTAGTTCATTTTTGGTATGCTCTATACAAAACATTGAGAAACTAACAATTTTAAAAAGGGGTATGTTAGGAATAGAGAGATGGCTCAGTGGTTAAGAGCACCTCTTGCTCTTGCAGACAATGTAGGTTCAGTTCCAAGCACCTACATGGTTCCCCACAGCCATCTGTAATTCTGTTCCAGGGAATTCAATATCCTCTTCTGGCCTCCATGGGCACTGGGCATGCATGTGTTTACCTGACACATATTCAAACTCATAAACGTAAATAAAAATATTAACACATATAGTTAAAATGGTATGGTTTATAAAACTATTTCAAGTCTGAATGGAAAGACATTACAAAAATGTGAAACAACTAGAAAGTAACAAAAATGGCCTATGTGGTGCATATAGCTAAAAAGGAAACTTGGCCGTGTGGGATAATATCAAGTTGTAGAGTATTAAATCCTAAGACTAAACTTTTCAAGAAGTGAGAAGATCAGTTTTATACAATTCATTTGTTTAACCTGGACCTATTTTCCCAAGGGGAATTTGTAAATTAAGATCCTCATGATACTATGTTTCTAAATCACTTAAACAAGTGTGAAAAAAAATCACTTACTTTTCCTGAATCTCAGATGAGGTGGTTCTTGCACAGTGTTTTGATAGTTAGTTTTCAAATAAAATCCAAAGTCATATTTTAATTTAATGCCTTAATAATGGACAAGACGTATTTCTAAAGCATTATTTAGCTAGCTTTAGATTAGGCTAATGTGCTCTGTGCTCTGTGCAGCACCATAGCATTCTTCAAGGAACTGATACTAGATATTGTACTTTCCCATTTTCAGCATCAAATCAATATTGAGTGCCAACAGAACAAGTCTGAAAATGCATTCCTTTCCTTAAAATAAAAAGACAAAACCCAAGGTTTTGAGGAAAGGAAGTGAAGGGAGAAACACTTTAATTAAATTACAATCTCAAATAAAAATAAAAACTAAGATTAACTATTGTAGTAGGGAAAAAGACAATAAGGGGGGCTGAGGAAGGGTGTGAGGGAATGGATTAATTCATCATTTATTTAAAAAGCAGTTGAAAGGAGGAAGATATGCTAAGAGGTTTAGTTATGGGGCAGGTAGAATCTGGCAACAAATCCTACCTGAAGGAATGAAAATTGATTTTATACATGACTAACCACGTGAGTACAGCCCTGGCTTAAAAAAAAATCACAATGGCAGTTGCATTACCATGCATGCAGTAGACCCAAGAACAGAACTGCCAGAAAATAATGTCAACTCTTGTTTTTATACTTTTATTCATCAAATAGTTTCCATGAAGTTCCTGTTTCTATGTAAGGCTATGAATGAAAATACTAACTCTCCATAACTATAAATGAAATATTTCTATGTAAAATATACCTGGTTTCCTCTCCCTACCACCCCCAAGGTGTAGGATGACCATTTTTCTCTGAACATCAGCAATGGATGCTCAGGGAAGACAAAATGACTTTTGTATTATTATGTTTTTATAAACTGTCTTCCAAACATAACATGCTTTTTCTGAAATTCATCACTATTAATAGGCAAGAGATAAGCAAACAGGATAATAAGCCCCGTTAATTCAAAACTCAAGAAACCTCATAACAGTGTAGACCAAGAGTCAAAGCACAAGCAATTTCTGATAATAAATACTAAAACTGTACCAGAAATAAATCACCAGAAGAGGCATATTAGGAGGCTAGAATATGTGAAGGGTCTGAAGAATCACAGGAGCTCCACAGGTTCTCAACACACTAAATCAGGAAGCTGTGTGTGTGTGTGTGTGTGTGTGTGTGTGTGAGAGAGAGAGAGAGAGAGAGAGAGAGAGAGAGAGAGAGAGAGAGAACGAATAAGTGTAAGAAGGTCAGTACTGTGTCTTAGTTTGTCCTCTTTGACTGTCATCTCATAGATGTCTGCATTTTTCTGAAGAGGAAACAGGGAGAGTTGATTTGGAGGAGAGGGGAAGTGGGGATAGCTGGAAGGTGTGGAGGGAGGGAAAACTGTGATCAGGATGTGCTGTAAAAGAGAAGAATCTGTTTTCAATTTTAGGCCTGTTTGGATGCTCACCTTCCTGGACCTGGAGGGAGGGGGGAGGAACTTGGATTTCCCACAGGGCAGGAAACCCTGACTGCTCTTGGGAATAGTGAGGGAGGAGGAGACGGAGTGGGTGGAGTGGGAGGGTATTGGGAGGAGGGGAGGAAGTGGAAATTTTTTAAATAAATAAATAAGGAAAAAAAGAAAAAAAGAAAAAACAAAAACAAAACAAAACAAAAAAATGGCCAGAAGTCTATATTGTCTCTTCCTCTCACTTTCAACCATACTGCAAGAGACAGTCTCTCACTGAACTTTGGACTTGCAGTTTTAGCTAGACTGTCAGACCCTGAATCCTCCTGCCTTGCCTCCCGGCCTTGGGGTCACAGGCACATTCCACCAAATCTAGCTGTTATGTAAGATCTGAGCATCTGAACTCAGATCCACATTCAGCAAGCATTTAGCCCACTGAACCATCACCCAACGCTCAGGGGGATTTTTATAAAAGTTTTTCAACAACATATTGAGCAATAAGGAGGGGTAGCATGACATGCGGCAGAAAACATTTGAACATGCCCATATTCTAAGACAGAATCTTATCGACCCTTTACAAGTAGAGCTTGGCTTTAGGAATCAGGACTAAATTGTAGATGAAATACTTCTTTTCAGACATCAAAAATATTACTTTTGTGGCTGTCATAAAAATCGGTAGCTCCATTCTTTGGGACATCAAAGTCAATTCTGAAATTTCACTTATGATATTAATAAAAAAAATCCAATAGGTTACTAAAACCAACAAACCAAATCAGAAAGACAATAGATATACTTATAATAACCTTAAACAGAACAAAGAAAATACTCTCAAAAAGAAAAACAAAACATGATTTTTTAAATTGAGCTATCTATTTTTCTCCATTCTCCTTTCTCCTCCCTCCTCCTTTTCTACCCTCTCCCATGATCCCCATGCTTCCAATTTACCCAGGAGATCTTGTCTTTTTCTACTTTCCATGTAGATTAGATCCATGTCTATCTCTCTTAGGGTCCTCTTTGCTGTCTAGCTTCTCTAGAGTTATGAATTTTAGGCTGATTTTTCTTTGTTTTATGTTTAAAACCCATTTATGAGTGAGCACATATTATATTTGCCTTTCTGGGTCTGGGTTACCTACTCAATATGATGCTTTCTAGGTCTGTCCATTTGCCTGCAAATTTCAAGATGTCATTTTTTTCCCGCTGTGAGTACTCCACTGTGTAAATGTACCACATTTTCCTTATCCATTCTTCGATCAAGGGGCATTTAGGTTGTTTCCAGGTTATGGTTATGACAAACAATTCTGCTATGAATATAGATGAACACATGCCCTTGTGGTACGATTGAGCATCCTTTGGGTATATACCCAAAAGTGGTATTGCTGGGTCTTGAGGTAGGTTGTTTTCTAATTTTCTGAAAAATTGCCATACTGGTTTTCAAAGCAACTGTACCAGCTTGCACTCCCACCAGCAATGGAGGAGTGTTCTTTTTACCCAACACCTCTCCAGCATAAGCTGTCATCAGTGTTTTTGATCTTGGCCATTCTGACAGGTGTAAGATGGAATCTCAGAGAGAAATTTGTCCATATGAATTCATTTCAGACTGAAATGCTCCAGTCTGTAGCTGGGACAGCTAAGGAAGACTTTTCTAATCTACTCCTATGAAGGAAGCTATTTGCTTCATGACAATCTCTGTAACAGATTATAGAAAGTTGTCCATCATGAACAAATTCACGAAAGAAACTTACACTTCTCTAGGAAATATTTATGTTTCTTTCACAATCCTCATGCTTAAAAAGTTATACTAAGAAGGCCATAACCTCAAGTAAAGGAAAAATAAAACAATGTGAATGTAGATGAAAGAAAGCATTTTACATTGACAACTGGACTTTGACATATCAAATTATGTTCACACTTAAATAACATGTTTTGAAAACTACAATTTCTCCATTTATCCCATAATTAGACATAATTTTTATAAAAAAGAAAATAAAGACAATTTGGAGTGACCAAAGGGGAGCAAGATAAAAATGGATAGATAGTATGTTTAATGTTTTACCTTCTAGAAACCAAAGGCATCATTAAACTGACCATGATAAAAATATATTTAACTTCAAGACCTCCACTGTCTGAAGAAAATGCCTATTTACTGGACTTAAAATCACATAAAAATACATTTCTAAAAAAGCATCCTGAGGTCCACTTACTAATATACCACTGTATAAAGAAATTTCAAATAGCTTTGAACAACACAGATTCATTCTTGTTTATGCAAAGGGAAAGTGAGATACTACTAAAAAGAAAAAATAGAAGTTGCACTGTTTTGATTGCAAATCTCATCACAAGTTCACGGTACTTTTACATGAGACAAATAAACTTCTGTTCCTGTAGTGGTGTAGTGACCAGCCCCACTGGTCAGCCTTACAGACCAGGCAGTGATAACACACACCTTTAATCCCAGTAGCCACACTAGCTTGCCAGAGAAACTGGGTAGTTCATGCCTTTAATCCCAACCCTAGAGAGGATTATAAAACTGGAGGAGACAGCTCACAGACACAGTCTTATTCTGAGATTCCTGGAGGCAGGATCCCCATTTCAGACTGAGGTAGAGGTAAGAGCCAGTGGCTGGATGTTTTGCTTTTAAGTCTTCAGGTTAAACCCCAATATCTGTCTCTGTGTTTTTATTAATAGTGCTACATGTTGCCTTCAGTTACATGTAACAAGAATAGTAAGAAGAGATCAGAAAAAATGAAGAGATAGTCCTTTCAAATAGAAAAATATAGAAGGGTATATTAATTAGATGACACATGAAGAAAGCCACCTAATGTGGCTTGTGATAAAAGTTAATAAAATCGATATAGATTCTCAGCCAAAAGTAGGATGAATTTTGAAAGGGGAATTTGAATTAAAGTCCACAAATGAGGTTAAATCTCAGAATAAATGTATACTACTAAGTGATGAAAATAACTGTATGTACAGTAAATGTTTTTTTTTAAACCTAGCAACAAGATATATGCAGGTTGCACAATTTCTAAACTAAAAGCAGGTTTAGAGTTGAATCATCTATGTATGAATCTTTGTTCCCTTATTATTTATATGATTTTGGGCAAGTTATTTATTTTTCATACATCTAAATCTGTAATTAATGGGTAGCATAATGACAACCACAGTTATTGTAATAATTAAATTATATTAAATTATCAAAAGAGAAATTACATCTGAAACATAATTAACACCTGACATCTGTTATCTTCTTTCGTTTAAATATGTTTTCCAGAAGTTTTCATATTTCATCTGTTGAGATTAGGTCTGCCTCAATGGCAAAACACATAACTAGCAAGCATGAAGCCCTGGGTTCAATCATAAGCAAAACATCCCCATATTTAGACAATAACTCTATGATAAGCTAGTCATAGAAGAAAGAGTGATAGTAAAATCATGCGGCATAATAAAGGAGACTCATCTATTTACAACTTCCAGCAATTGCAGGCAGAATACCCGAAAAGACACATAGTTGAAATGACTTTCAATTCTTTTAAAAAAATCAGCTAAATTGCTCTATAATAGCCACAGGTAGTCAGTACAAAGCACTATGTTAGCAAGTAAAAGATGAAGCCTAACTATGGTTCCCCATCTGCATCTACTTAAATAGTTTATTAATTGGGATCTAGAACAAGAACCAGTTGATAAGAGGGAGAGAGTAATGTTAGTAGGTCACAAATAGCAGTCATTAATGGAAAAAAATCATTAATAAAACACAGAAAGTACAAATACATAGATAACAAGACATTCTCTGTATTCTTAGGAGACGAAGAATCTAGATACAGAAATAAAACACATATCCATGTGTATAATGACAGCTTTTGTGAAACTGTGTAAGAGCTAATAACACATAAGTTACTACAGGAGTTCTGTTAATAATGATAGTGGAGTGAGTTTCTATTCATTGCCATGTGACACTGTGATGGGATATGAGAGAATGTGAAATACAGTTTTCCCCACACTCCTCTTTACTGCAGAACTAACTGTAAGACAGTCATGAACTCGTTTAATAGAAAGGATAAGAATTCTGAAAGATTAAATGAATTGAACATAGTGATCAAAACAATAAATGATAAAGCAGAAATATGAACTCTGTCTGACCCTATAACACTATGGATGTTTTGACAATATGGATGGTCTTGACTAAATTTGCACTCCTGAGTGAGGTAACCCAGACTCAAAAAGACAAGCATGGCATGTACTCATTTATAAGTAGATAATAGTTGTAAAGTAAGGGATAACCATACTACAATCCACAGTCTCAGAGAGACTAGGTAACAAGGAGAACTCAAGTTGGGGTGGTGTATGGATCTCCCTGGGAAGGTGAAATAGAATAGATTTCATGGTGCAATGGGGGCACATAGGAATGAGAATAGGTGGCATCAGGTGGGAAGGATGAGGAAAAGAGTATGGGGAGAGACTACTGGAAGAAGTGGGTATTTAGAGGGTGATGTGGAAGCCTAGTGCAGTGGAAACTTCCTGGAACCTATGAGTGTGACCCTGGTGAGGATATTGAGCCTAAACCATCCAACTTCTGTAACCAGGCAAGACTTCCACTGATGGGACTGGGACACCAACACAGAAACACACACACACACACACACACACACACACAAACAAATCTATTGATGTAGGAGGGTCATCTATCTATGTGTTACTTTCATTGGTTAATAAAGAAACTGCCTTGGCTTTTGATAGAACAGCAGCTTAGACAGGCAGAGTAGAGAACAGAATGTTGGGAGAAAGAAGTAGAGTCACGCAGAAGCAGAGAGCTACCCGCCATGAAGCTGCCAGGTCAGACATGCTGAATCTTTCCTGGTAAGCCACGACCTCGTGGTGCTACACATATTATTAGAAATGGGTTGAGTCAAGATGGGGGAGTTAGTCAATAAGAGGCTTGAACTAATGGGCCAGGCAGTGTTTAAAAGAATACAGTTTCCATGTAATTATTTCGGGTAAAGCTAGCCAGGCAGGCAGTGGGAAGCAGCTGCCATTCCTTCTATAATCTATGACCAACAACCTAGCCCAATAATCATCAGAGATGATTTTTCACAGCAGTTGATAGGAGCAGGTACAGAGACCCACAGCCAAACATTAAGCAGAGCTCAGATAACCCTGCAGAAGAGGAAGAAGAAGGATTATAGGAGCCAGAGGGTAAAGAATCCAAGGAAAATACAGCCCACAGAATCAACTAAGTAGGGTTTGTAGGGGTTCACACAGAGACTGAAGTGACAACCATGGAGCCTATGATTCTGCACCAGGTCCCCAGCATGCATGATGTGATTCTTTAGCTTGGGGTTTTTGTGGGACTCCTAACAGTGGGATCCTAATAGTGCGAGCAAGGGCTGTCCCTGACTCTTGTCCACTCTTATGATCCTTTTCCTCCTACTGGGTTGCCTTGTCCAGCTTTGTTATAAGGTTTTGTGCATAGTCTTGCTGGATCTTGTTATGCCATGTTCAGTTGATATCACTGAAAGGCCTCCTCCTTTCTGAAGGGAAATAAAGACACAGTGGATCTGGTGGAGAAGGGAGATGGGGGGATTGGAAGGAGGGGGCCTGCAGTTGAGATGTACTGTATGAGAGAAGAATAAATAAAATTAAAGCAGAACTAGTAAAAAAAACAAGAGGAGATGGTCCTTCTTGATTATTTAATATGCTCTTGGCACTGTGCTGAGTGTTTCATTTATACAGTATTCCCTCTTTATCTGCAATTTTGCTTTCTGATATTTTATCTACTTCCCTTTACTTTAGTACAGTAAGCCATAATAAAAACATATTAAATGAAAATTCCAGATATAAACCATTCAGTGTTTGTTTGTGTGTGTGTGTGTGTGTGTTTGTGTGTGTGTGTATGTGCACACGAGTGTGAATGCACACACGTGTACATGCACACATCTGTAGTGCTGGGGATAGAACCTAAGACCATGTGCACAGCAGATAAGTAATCTACAACCAATTAAAATTTAATAACTTTTATGTTAGTGTATTCTTAACATTTTAATTTAATTATTAGTAATGGCTAATTCCTTATTGTTCATAATTCATAAGTTAAACGTATAGGCATGTATTATAGAAGAAAACCTAGAACATACAGAATTTAGTATTTTCCATGGTTTTGGAATTCCATGGATGGTCTTGGAATGTAGCAACTGAAGATAAGGGGAAATATTCTATTACTTCACTTAATTTGCATGTGAAGTATTTGAAGTTTGCACTGCTATTTTCAGTTTTTCAGATGAGAAAAATTGAAGTACAGAAGGTAAAATAACTTGCCCAAAGCTATCAATTTATTACATGCTAAGACCTGGATTTGAATTAAAGCCATTCAATTTGAGAGCAAATTTACTTAGTCAGTAGTCTCAGTTGTCTTATCTGGGATCCATATTTATTATGTCCCTACGCACAGATTTCTTGGATTGACAATTGCTTGGTTTCTCAGAAAAAAAAAATAGAAATATGCTTTAAAATAAAAAATACATTTAAAATGTAGTTAGCCTAAGATATTCAGTCCTATCAAAATGAAAAGTTATCTCAGAAAGGTTAAGTAAACTGTTTAAGGTCATAAAGGTATGAGTATTTGAGTTAGAATCCAAAGCAATTCTTCATGACCCTAGGGCCCAAGTTTAATCACTGGACAACCCTGACAGTTTCAGACTGTGCATCACTAAACTTAAACTATTAAATAGTACCTTAGCTTTTATTGAATAAAGAAAATTTAATATAGTATTGAAATATCATAAAGTTTTTTTTTGTTTTTGTTTGTTTGTTTGGTTTTAGTTTTAAGGACATTTTTTTTCTGAGCCAGAGAAAGTGAAAGCCTCTATAGGAAGGAAAAACTAGTTAAAGATGAAGGTAACATATAAAAGCATTCTTTATCTGACAGACTGGCTATGTCCTTTTCTTAATGTGCAATAATAATATTGACCTACTATCAGTAGAACAGCAACTCAGTAATTCTTCAGACACTAATTGAAATGGGAAATTAGAGTACTTCTAGCTTTTTGGAGGGGTTACGTAAAATACTGTATAAAATAATTCCTAGAGAGTACATATTTCAGTCGTGAATTATGATTACACTATAATACATAAGAATATCAAATCCATAGTTGTAGTCAAAGTTAAACAAAAGTTATAGAATATTCTCTAAAACGGTATATTTTTCCTAAGAATGCCTCATATATAAATATTGAGAGATGATGTACATAAATGTAAGAGGACTGTGGGGGTTTGGCTACAGAGATCCATAAATATTATCTTGAAATATAGGAAAAAGACTAGGAATAGGAGAAATGAGATAGGATAGATGGAGGGAATCGCCCCAGAATTAAGCTAAATGTTTTAAAGCAGAGGACAAAGTAACCATTTAGCAATTAGCTTGGGAAAAACTAGAAGAGTGAATATAAGGGCAATTTCCACAAACTTTAATTTACACTGTCCCTGAAATCACAGAAATCAGCAATACTAAATTTTACTCTTAACATAAACAAATTATATATGGGAATGTCTTTACATACATTAGAAATTCTAAAATTATTTAGAAATAGTCAGACTGTGCTCTTATGCTGTCTATCATAAAGTTTACAAATTATTTTACATCTTCAGAAGGATATTGGTTCTCATTTAGGTTCTTAGCCTCTTATAAAAGACCTCTAAATGGGTCATAGTGTTGGATAGACATACGTAGGCTTGGGAGAGAGAAGAAAAAGATTATAGAAAATAAAGTTAATGCTTTAAAAAAGATAAAGTCTTTAAAGAGACAGAGTAGAAATAGTTATAGATTAAAAAATAAAGAAAAATAAGCCACGTAAAAATGGAAAATTCACAGAAAGCCTGGATTCTGTGCATTATTATGTTTTCTTTAAATTTATTGGCTGTGAAAGAGCTAAATACAGAGAGACATTTCATTGTGTGGTCTGCTAAACTAATCCAACATGTATATTATAAAGCTAACTTGACTTTAGAATTTGGGTCTAAGGATATGATGCTTTGAAAAAGTTCTTCTTTTGTTTTCACAGAGGATGAGACCTGTGAATTGCTTCTACCCCAATATGGTATGATAGACCACGCCCTCCTAAAAGGTTGCTGTGAACACCCTCAAAAAATTACTTCACTCAACTGCCGACTAAGATGAACCTGACACACAGGATACACCATAAAAGACCTAATAAACAGCGCCCCTACACAGCAGGAAAAGTTTGGAGAAAAATAACTATGTCCATATTCCCAGATATTGTTTATAAATGTTCTTTTTCATTTAAAGAAGGATATTATATAGATATGAATGATTTATAGCGATATAAATTTTGCTTTTTGATATAAATTTAAGGTCAATTTTGTCATATGTATATGTATCTCTAATCTTGATTAAGGTATTGTGATGGTATAGCTCATTTAAAATATAATACATAATTAGAAAATATAGGTTTTTAATAGATAATCATCTATAATAGTCTATTTTGTAGTCATGTTAGTTAGACTTTCTAGATGTATATGGATATATTTCAGAGAGACATTCTTCATATCTTTCAAAGACTACAGAATATGACATTTAATGTTTTAATAACTTAGGGCTTTTTATGACAATGAGACACATCTGCTCCTGGCAGCACCAATCTACTTCAAGAGGAAGATTGGCATCGAAGAGGCTCCTTATGGAGTTGGTTAGCCATTTGGGCAAGAAACTGCTCTTGCCTGGACTGATGCATAAACTGGACATAAAGAACCTGCAGAGAGAGGACTGCTGAGCTTGCCTAAAGGTAAGATGATCTTTTAGGGTTCCCGATTCATAAAAGAGTCTGTGGGACATTCTACAGGATACAAAAAAAAAACATGACTGAACTGTCTTTAAAATTTTCTGCTTCATGGAAATGTCTGCTGGATACTGTGGGTCTGAAGGCTGAAGATGGATGCCCCAGTAGTTCAGAGGAACTTTGGGTGACTGTCCAGGCAGCAAGATGTCTCTGTCATTTCTAGAGTTTTGGAAGTTGCTTACTTCTTGTTTACTTAGGTAATATTATATCCTTCTGGAGTCTTTGATGGAGTTGAAGAATGTATAGTTACAGTTTTCCATTGTTATGATAAAAGATAAAATAGATCTAAATATTGTAACTATAATTCTTGCTTGATAACTGTTTTGTTATATGTAATTTTACTATGTTAAAATAAAAACCTTTCTTTTTTATTTGAACAGAAAAAGGGGAAATGGTGTAGGAGGGTCTTCTTTCTATGTGTTGCTTTCATTGGTCAAATAAAGAAACTGCCTTGGCCTTTTCATAGGACAGTAGCTTAGATAGGTGGAGTAGACAGAACAGAATGCTGGGAGAAAGAAAGCAGAGTCAGACAGATGTCATGAATCTGCTCTCTGAGATGGACACTTGTTAGATTCATGCTGGTAAGCCACAGTTAAGTGGTGATACAGATTATTAAAAATGGGTTGAATCAATATGTGAGAGTTAGCCAATAAGAGGCTAAAACTAATGGGCCAGGCAGTGTTTAAATGAATACAGTTTGTGTGTAATTATTTCGGGTAAAGCTAGCCTGGTGGCCGGGAGCTGTCCCACCTCTTCTCCTATTACTACACTTATGCATCTGAAAGCTTTTCACCAAAATTTAGCCACATATGGTAACTTGGTCCTTAAGGAGGAAAAAGGACCAGAGGCCAAGGAATATAGGCAAGCCTCTAGAAGATGAAAAAAGTAAGAAACATTTAGCCCCTCCAGTCTCTAAAAATAAATAGCAATACTGCTTGCATCTTAACTATTTCTCTCAGGGACTTGTATTGGGTTTCTGGCTTCTTGAACCACAAGAAAATAAATGTATACTTGTTTAAGTTACCAAGATTATTTTGGTAGCTTTTTTATATCAGTAATAGAAAGCTAATACACCCCTTTCTGTTTGGCTTTTGTTGTTTTAGTCTCTTAGTTCTTTCTCTTGCTTCAGTCTGAGAGCAACCAAAATTCAGTCTGCCCTCTTGGTTTCTGAAGCATGGACTGCCAATAGCAAGGAACCCTTCATCTTCGCAGACTTTCATCCCCTTTGCTCTTGCAATTCCCTCACAATGCTCTGAAGATCTGATAGATTTAATTTGTGGTCTAAGATGATGCCTGTCTTTTATTTATACCACACCCTCATTTCTCTATAGTGTTGTCTTATATTACTGTTATCTTTTCCTTCTGAGCATTTTCAGAGGGTATAAGAATGAAAAGGGGACCCAGTGACTCATTAAGAATATTTTAGATCTCTTATATTTTTGGTTGTGAGCCTAGCCTTTAACAGCTAAGTAATTTTTCAGGAAAATGGAAGGAGCTAGAAAACATTATTTTGAGTGAGGTAAGCCAGAAACAGAAAGACGATTATCACATTCACTCACTCATAGGTGGTTTTTCAACATAAAGCAAAGAAAACCAGTCTACAAACCACAATCCCTAAGAACTTAGACAACAATGAGGACACTAAGAGAGATTTACATAGACCTAATCCACATGGTATATAAAAAGACAAGATCTCCTGAGTAAATTGGGAACATGGAGACCTTGGTGGAGGGTTGAAGGAGGGAGGGGAGAGACAGGGAGGGGAGCAGAGGAAAAAATGTAGAGTTCAATAAAAATCAATAAAAAAGAATATTTTAGATCTCATTCTCCCTAATGAAGAAATAAGACAAAAATATTCTTATATAGTGAGGAATGTCACACAAAGGTTACTTTGTATCACCTGACACAAAGTAACAGTCTCTTTCAAATCCACACCTCTACAATGGTAGGTAGAAAGAAAACTTAGAAGCAGTAATATTATCAACAATTCTAGGGCTGTGGAGGTGGCTCAGAGGTTAAGAAAACTTGCTGACTATACAAAGATCCTGTGTTCAATTCCTAACAACTACAGAGTGGTTTTTAACTATTTATAATCATATCTGGTTCCCTCTTCTGGTCTTCAGGCACATTTATTATGTACACATAATAAATAAATACGCTTTTTAAGAAAATTTCTATTGCTCTCCTAAAATCGACAAAATGAATCTAAAGCTCTTTCTTTGGGCTACAGTGTTTTATGTCATAATATAGTAAGTCTTATGAAATCAAGTAACAATTGAATAAATAAACCATCTGCCTACCATTTTAGTTCATGTCCCAGGCTCAAAAAATCTAAGCAGAGACTCAAGCCCTTTCCTAAGGAAGCAAACCTAACACCTACAAAAGAAATGGAAAGTCAGTGCCTTTAATAAGTGATCAAGATATCAATTGTTTGCTTCTTATTCATAGTAGGAATATACTATGTAGTTCAGAGAAAGGTGACAGCAGTAAAGATTACATCAGATGGGGAAGACTTATTTACATAGGAAGAGTGACAAGAAACTCAACTTTTGTTTTATTGAATTAATTCTTTCAACATCAAGTAATTTTTGTAACATAAAAATTAGGATGCCTCTAAGGTTCACTCTCGGGTCACGGGTGACTAACCTTAGCACAGTTCTGTGTCCATATTTCTAAAAGCAGGCACATGCCACTACTCTAAGAGATGGCTTGGATGATTGAATAAAAGACATGGGAAAATGGAACACAGCAGTGGGGAAAAACAAGATCTAAATAAAGGAAGGCTCAAAAGAGAGAAGAGGAAGGAAGCAACTTCCACTGACCTTCAAAATGACAATTACAGACTCCTTGTCAAATCTAGCAGAGGAGACAGCTGTGAAAATCAGCCCAAAGCTCCCCCAAATGCTGCTTTACTGGCACGAAGACACAGCTGCAGTTGTCTTTCTCACCCCGGCTCTTGCCCACCAGGAGCTTAAGGACTCATTCAGAGAATATTCTGCAGGTTGACAGGAATAAGCCTCATTGACACTAAACTTTGTTCTCTAAACCAACAAAGCACTTAAGCGAACAACACTGAAAAGAACTAGAAGGTGACCTTATTGGCAGAAGAGGACTGATAATGCGACCAGCCTGGAAGGAGTAACCTATAATTTCCAGGGATCTGGGCGGTTCAGTCACAAAAAGGATTTATCACAAGTAGATGTTTATGAATGTTCAGTGAATGGATATTAATTGAATGGACAACTGCAAGCACTACACGAATGAACATTAGATATCCTTTAGTATGCTATGTGATACCTTTTATGACCTTTCTTTCAATGAGCATACCTTCAAGACCCTAAGTCCCACACTATGCTGCTTCTTCTTTCATCTTTGTAGTAACATCCACTATCACTTTTCCCACCTGCTCATCATGTTCCATGACTCCTGATTCAAATCAAGACCTCAAGTATCTTTGCTGTTTCGCACCCATGGTATGCTATTTCCAGATGTGATCATTCCCTCCCAGTCTGGACTTGGTGCCGAGCTCCTTTTCATCCTTGGGATCTGAATTATGTACTACTTCCTCAGAAAAGTGTTTTGAATCCCTCACAGGAAGCCAGCTATAGAAGTATGCATCAATATGTCATTTATAGCATTCAAGTAACTAAACAGTTGATATCATGAGGTGTGACTTAGTTCTCTATTAATATATCCCTACTGTTCTCGTCATATCTGGAAGAAGACACTGAACAGACCATAGGCATTAGCTATCGTGCTATAGTCTTTATGTCTTGTGTAGTTGAGTGAGGAATGAAGAATCAACCAAGACCAGATTTTTGAAAAGGTTTAACTGAGTTGAGAACTAACCAGTCTCTCTGTGCATTCTTTCCTCACTAGTGTATGAGTTTCTTCCCTTCTTATAGTCCCCTCCTTATTCAGAACGTCCACCTCGACTAATATGCTCTTTTCCATTCTGTCCTCATTCATAATTCTGAAAAAAGTGAACGTGCCAAAGGAGGGCAAGTTAACTTCAATCTTCCAAGTCTTGCACACAGGGTATAATTTTGTTTCTATCTTCCAACACCTTCCACAGGCAAATGATGTGAATTAACCTACTATCACATTTAAACTTTAACTCACTTTCTTACCTTGCATGCTTCAACAAAACTGAATTTTTGACTATCATGAGAAAAGTGCTGGTGTTTTCACTGAAAGAGATCAACAAACAGAGCTGCCTTGTCTTTAGTCAGTATTGAAATCTTACTAGAAAGTTCTGGGCAGTACTCACATCATGATCTTGGTGGGAACTACAAACATTGTCCCCAAACCATCACGATGCACGGAAGAGCACTCATTTTGGTAGGTGACAGAGAAGTTCTCAAGGTCAGTGGTCATTTCTTGCCCAGAGCCAAGCATTATGATATGTTTGTACAAAATGCTTAAGCCCCTATTTTATGCCACTGACAGAAATATAGAACTATCATACTGTGAACACTCATAATACAATGTTCAGTATACAGACATTGAGGAAGGTTTCCAAGGGCTAGATTAACAGCCTGAAAATAACTTAATTTAGCATATTATGTCATTAAATCATTCTAGATTTCTTCCTTAGAAACTTCTGTTTGATAGGCAATATGTTTGCCTCTTAAAATGAGATTCACAGCCCTTGGGTACTTTTTGAGTTTCTCAGAGGACCATTTAGATTGCCCTTCCTGCCATTCTAGTAAACTCGGTAATTTCCTCCCCAAACTCATTAACCTATAAGAAATGAGTCAGAAAAGGGAACCACAATGGTACCTAGATTGCATCTGAGCACAGGGCTCAGGTACCTGACACAAATGGCATCCAGCCTCTTAGTAAACCAATTATTCACTGCCTGTCTGATCCTTAATCAAGACTGGAACCATAGAAAGTAGATGGACAACTGGACCCCATACTCCATGTTAGTAGGCTTGAATGATAAACAACTGCCCTGTTATGGTGTTTTTTAATGCCCCCATAGGTAGTGGCACTATTAAGAGGTGTGGTCGTGTTGGAGTAGGAATGGATTTGCTGGAGAAAGTGTGTCACTGTGGCGGGGGGAGGTGTTGAGGTCTCCTATGCCCAATCTATGCCCAGTGTGGGACACTGCTCAGTTCCCACTTCCTGCTACCTGCGGTTCAAGATGTAGAACTCTCAACTCCTTCTCCAGCACCTTGTTCCCATGCATGTCACCATGTCCCACCACAATGCTAAAGTCATTTTCACTATGATTAAACCTCTGAAACTGTAAGCTAGTCCAAATTAAATGTTTTCCTTTATAAGAATTCCCATGGTTATTGTGTGTCTTCACAGAAATAGAAACCCTTTAATCTTATTTCCAAAAGAAACTACAGGCACGTTATCCATCCATAACTTTCCAGACACTTCTAAGGCTTGGTTTCCATTGTCACCCTTCTACTTTCTATTTTATTTTATAAAAATTTGTTCCTCAAAGACCTTTAATTATGGCTAGAATCCACTTATGAGTGAATACATACCATATTCCTCTTTTTGGGTCTGGCTTACCTCACTCAAGGTCTTTGAGCCTATTATTCGAGATCCTAGAGAAGCTAAATAAGAAGGTGAACCTGAAGAAAATCATGTACTTATCCTCCTGGAGATTGGAAATAGACAAGAGTCCCAGGTAACCTCGGGTGCATGGGGGCGTGGGTGGGAGGATTGTTGGAAGGGGAAAGGGTTAGAGAGAAGGGAGTAGGGGAGGAATGGGGAAAACTCGGGGGACTGAGATGGGGGAGGGAGGAAGGATGGATATGGGATCAGGGAAGAATATATCTCAACTAAGGGAGTCATTTTAGGGTTTACAAGAGACTTGATTATAAATGGGATCCCAGGTCCAAGGAGAGATCCGCAGACTGTTCTCTAGACAGAGGAGAGGGTGCCTGAACCGGCCTTGGCCTATAACCATACCGATGAAGATTTTGCTTATCACCATAGATCCTTCATCCAACGATGGATGGCGATACAGACGGAGACCCACATTGGAGCACCGGACTGAGCCCCCCATGGTCCAAATGAGGGGCAGAAGGAGGAAGAACATGAAAAAAAACTCAGGACCGCGAGGGGTGCCATCACCCACTGATACAAGGGGACTGATCTAGTGAGAGTTCACCAAGGACAGTTGGACTGGGACTGAACGAGGACGTGATCCAACCAGATTTTCTGAATGTGGCCGGATTCTCTGAATGTGGCCGGCCTGGAGTCTTTCTGAAAAGCCACTGACAATGATACTGGGACTTGTTTCCTCTGCATATACTGGATTTTTGGGATCCAGTCTGTTTGGATACTCACCTTCCTGGTCCTGGAGGGAGGGGGGCGGAACTTGAACTTCCCACAGGGCTGGAAGCCCTGACTGCTCTTAGGGATGGAGAGGGAGGAGGAGGGGGAGAGGGGAGCTGGAGGGTGTTGGGAAAAGGGGCGGGGCGGAAATGGAAACTTTGATAATTTAATAAACTTTGAAGAAAAAAAAATTGTTCCTTTGTACCACAAAAAAGCAAGGAAAATATCATTTGGGGATGAATCTATTTTGTAGTTTGGAAGACCAATTACATTTGTCCATCCATTCAATGTGAAGCTTATGAAAAACATTATCTCAATGCTTTCATTTTCTCAGCAGCTCTGTTTTTCTTAATTGGGTATCCTCTGGCTTCAACAATCATCAAAGCACTGCAATTACTTTCTCTAAGAGCACATGGAACCAGCTGAAAACTGTCTTTATTCTTGAACTCTGTAGTTTTGCCTGATATTGTTCATCTTTCCTCCCTGAGCCTTTTCTTTCTTGCTTTTGTCTGCTTTTGTCACAACCCTGCTTTTAGGGCAGTTATTATTTGTCTCCCCAAGACTTTACAGAGGCGGTAGTACCTAGATCTCTATCCTTAGAGCTCAGTGTTCTCATCTCTAGCGTTTTCTCCTTAAGAAACAAGGAAATATACAAAAAAAATGCAACTTTGAATGCTTCCAAGAGCTAGACAGATAATGTTATTGGAGAAAAAGATGAATGGGTTTAAGATACAGTAAAGAATTCCTAGATGCAGGGCATAAACTATAAAATCAGTTTATGATTCTAAAATCAAGCTACTATTCAGACCAAGCCAACTTCCAGGCTATTATCAATAGAAGATTCTGTTTCCAATCAAATTATTTGTTTCTTCTCTCCTATTTTACTTCTGAAATCTAAGGTTCATATGTCCCTGTTAACTCTTCAGTTTGTGTGTGTGTGTGTGTGTGTGTGTGTGTGTGTTACGTGTGCTTAGCAGATAAGCATGTATAGTCTTCCTCAATCCCGTCTTTGCATTATTTCTTTTGAGATAGGATCTTTCACTGAACCTAGATATGAATGATTCACCTAGGCTAGCTAGCAAACAACGCTCTGGGATCTTCCTGTCTCCACTGCTTCTGGTCCTGGGGTTCCAGATACTAGCCACCACAGCCAGTGGGTAATGAGGATCGAAACTCAGGTCCTCATGCTTGAGCATAACTCTATCAACTCAGACACCTTCCCAGCTCCTAACACTCCAATTATAAAAATGTTACCATTGATTCAGAATTTCAAAAATGGTGGAGGTCTTTTCAGGCAGGACAATGAGATAGTCCTTTTGACCCTAACCATATCCCATCTCCAGGCCTAGCTTGGATCACACGCTCTGTGTTGTCAGCTCAGTCTGGTGAGTTCTGTCTGTGTCGTTCCCAACTCCTAGACTTGGCCCAGTTTCATATCTTGTACAACAGACCAGCCTGGGACTCACACTTAACCATACAATGCACATGCCTAGACAAGATCATAGATTCTCTGTGCTGATTCAGAACGGTGAGTCCTGAGAACACCAACCCTCCCATGCCATTCACAGCCTCTAAGCTTAGCTCTGCACATCCTGGGCACCAGATCAGCGTTGGGACTGAATCAGGCCTACATCATATCCAAATTCCATGCTCAGTCCAGGTTGAAGACCTTGTGAACTGATCCAGAGCTGGGAATCCCACTGGACCTAGGCCACCTGCAGAATATCAAACCTTCAAACCGAACCTGGGATGCGGATTTGTGCAGAGGCTCAGACTGTTAAGAATTTGGAACCTTGCCTGCCAGTGCTATTCCTGTTCCTCAGGCCTAGTCTCTATGACAAAGCCCAAACACTGCTCTAACCTAGTTTATGTTCAAGACTCCAACCCATCCACACCAACTTCAAATTCCTAAGCATAGTTTGCATAGCACAGCTGGCACATTATACCAAGAAGATTTATGCACGTGCTTCCTTGTTTACCACTGAATTGAAATTACCCTCATATTTCCAAAACAAAATCAAAACCGAGAAGCAAGAATGGTTCACTCTTTCAATAAATGTGATAAATTATATAAGTTGACTTAAACATCACATGACCATCTCAATAAATGCATGAAAAATATTTTACGAAATCTTTCATGCCTTCATAATAAAAGTCCAAGAAAGAATAGGACTCCATCGGATATACCATAGCATGATAAAGGCTCGTCATGTCAAAAACAGAGCCAACATTACCCTAAATGCAGAAAACTCAAACTCATTTCACTGAACTCTGGAATGAACTAGGCCTGCTCACATTCCCACTCCTTTTCAACATTGTGCTTGAAGCACAAGCAGGAACAAGGAATCAAGAAAAGGAGATTAAAAGGATAAAAATAGGAAAAGAAAATAGTCAAATTGTCCCTATATGCCAATGAAAGGATCTAAATGTTACAACAGAAAACTTGTAGAAATGCTCCAACATCTTGGGCAAAATGGCAGGATACAAAATTCATTGAAAAAAAAGCAGGGAACTATGTATAACAAAAGGAACACCTAGAAAAAGATCATCAATATCTTCTCTTTTATAATAAGTTTAAGAATATATGTAGGATAAAACTATCCAAGAAAAAGAAAGATCTCTACAATTAAACCTTTAAATATATATATATATATATATATATATATATTTTAAAAGAGGTAAATGAAGACATTAGAAAATGTAAAAACTTCTAATGCTCATGGATTGATAAAATTAATATTTTGAAAAGGAGCATAGTAGCAACAACAATTCACATATTCAACACCATTCCAATTAAAATTTCCATGAAATTCTTCACAGAAATAGGAAAAAAAGTCCTGAAATACATATGGAACTACAAAAGATCCTGAATAGCCATAGCAATTATGAGTAAAAAGAATAGTGATGGGAGATTGTCACACAAGATTTCAAGCACTACTCCAGAGCTATTGGGATAAATACAGCATGAGAGTGGCCCCAAACCAGACAAGTATATCAATAGAACAAAGCAGAAAACCTAAACATGAATACACATAATAATAACAGTCACCTCATATTGAACAACGATGCCAAAAATACACACCAGAAAAATGAAAGTATCTTCAACAACAAATGGTGCTGCAAAATTGGATGTCCAACTGTAAAACAATTAATTAGACCCAAATCTATCATGCTACACACACACACACACACACACACACACACACACACACACACACACATCTAACACCAAATGTATCAAAGACCAAATATGAAAAATGCTAAGCCTGCTAAAAGAGAGCTGAGACAGTATCCTGTGCGGTATATGCGTAGGAAAGGACTTTCTGAATGGAACCCCATTTGCCCAGGAATTAAGGTAAAAATTTGACAAGTGGAACCTCATGAAACTATAAATGTTTCTGTACAGTAAAAAACATAATCAATGGAGTGAAAAGCTATCCCACATAGTAGGGAAGACCCTTTTCCAGACAAACATTTAATAGAGGATTAATATCCAGAATGAAAAAGAACAACAACAAAAAACCCCCATCCCAGGAAGCTGTAGTGTGGCACAGTGAATCCCACAGTATATATATCCTTTAGCCTATACGCTATTACTTGCTTGCAAGTGTTCAGGTTGCAATGAGTCATTGGTCTGGTTTGAGGTCTCTGCTTTTGTGTGATACCATAGACATTGGACTCTTACTGGCACTTTTTTTTTGATAACCTGTTGTTGCTCTGTGTCATGGAGATCCTGTCACTTTGATTCTGCAGGGCTGACCTCTTCACATGTTCCATCGATGGGGTGGATGTTAGGATGGCCCAACTCAGCTTGGTTCTCGATTTGGGAGATTGCTAGGTTGGTCAGCCTGCCAGCTCTCCCTGGTCCTTAACACCAAGGTGATCTCTCCAGCACCCACTGGCTAGCTCACCATGTGTTGTAAACAGCTAAGAGTGTGGTCAGCTCTGCTTTCGATTCCTTCAGGATGGTTCACCACACTTGCCCCACCAGAACCAACTCTACTGTGTTGCCAAGGCAAGGTAAAGGGGCCACTCTCTAGGATGCTGCAGTTGGTGAGGGACAGGGCCAGCTCTCTCAATCATATGACCTCAGGGCCAGCTTTCTCACCTGCCACAGGGTATGAGGGGCCATACTATGTTGCCCAGGCAAGGTTCAGGGCCTACTCTTCTCAGTGTTGCAGCTAATGAAGCACAGGGCCAGCTCTTCTACCCTCATGACCCAGGGAACAGCTCTCCTACCTGCCACAGGCAGCAGGGAGAGGGAGATATCTCTCCCCTGCCCATGCTGCCACCTGACAGATAAATAGTGAGGCCAGCTCCCCCATGCTCTTGCCTTGTGGTTGGCTCACCCATATCCCCACCAGCAGGGCCAACACTGCCGTGCTGCCAAGGCAAGGTGCAGGGCCTGCTCTCCCTAGTGTTGTAGCTGGTGAGGGGCAGGACCAGCTCAGGAGTGCTCGTGACCTCAGGGCTAGCTCTCCCACAAGCCATAAGGAGGTGAGGGGTGCCAGGGAGGGGGTGGGAAGACATATACCCTTCACTCATCTCTCTCTCTCTCTCTCTCTCTCTCTCTCTCTCTCTCTCTCTCTCTCTCATACACACACACACACACACACACACACACACACACACACACGAAAACTCTGGAATATAATTTCCGCTTTGTATAGAGAGCTATATCTCTCTATACAGTTTTGCTTTATTTTATATGGACATTTTCAAGGGAAAGAATTTCCCACTTAGGAGATATTCTATTCCAAATCAAAACCAACATCTTCTTATTTCACAGTAAAGCCAAACCATATTCCCAAAGCATCATCAGAGTATCAGAGAGTGCCAGACTAGACCTCAAACAGTCCTAGGTTTTATCTCACTGAATGATGTTTCCAGGAAGATAACCTCCCCTTCACCTCATATTCTGACAATTATTTATAGATATGAGGAACTATGATCATTCAATTGTTGATTGTGAGTGAACAGATTTGTAGCTACATTTGTTGGAATCACTATGAAAAACCAGGGGAAATTTTGAAGAAAACAAAGAATGGCTAAAATACTTGGCAAAATCCTTCCTTCATTCAGGTGGTGGTCTCTGGAGCTGCTGGTCCCAGAAGACACAGTGGGAATCTGAGAACCATGGACTTCATGTGGAAACAAATTGCTCTATATATTGCCACCTGTAACCAATTCTCCAATGTCAGGATCCTTTGCCCAAAATAATACTCAAACCTGTGTTCATTGACCACTTTATATTAAGCTTCCCCCCATTTCTTAACAAAGATTCAAATCCCAGCTGCCATATTTTAGGAAATATTGTCCAAAGGGACTGAATCGAAATTAGGTAAGGTTTAGGGTAAAGAGGTTGTGTCGTGGGATTAACCAATGTGGACAAGGAGGACACTGCACTGGTAGGTGGGCACGAAAGTTAGGAAGTCCAAGGCAACACTGAGCATCTTTAATGAAGATTGCCAAAATATGTAGCCGTGACAAAAAGGATTAAGGTTTTAGTCTAATAATAATAAATACTTTTACTGAGTGTGCAGAGTATGCTAAACATACCACATGCATTACCTCACTAAATTTTCCCAACATATTCATGTGAGAAATGGCTCATAAATCTAGCATGGATAATTCACATTACAAAGCAGAGTAGGAAAGACTCAAATTTGCAAATTTCACTGATAGTTAGTGCATACTTTGCTCTTATAATTATCACAGTGCCCTAATAGACATCATTTTAATAGTTTTCAGACCATGTCTCCTTTCTGTGAATAGGATA